>NC_053023.1:143905623-144132761 GCF_003073215.2 Triticum urartu
AAGTTCTTGATAATCTTTCGATATAATCTCAGCACTGGTAAACAAGAGTGATTTCAACCATACATTTGAAATGCACAAAAATATATACTATTATGTGATTCAAGTGAGTGCTTTATCATCTCTTATGGGACTACATGAATAAGCTTTTTTCTCAGGTTGGTACGGGCCTAAGGCCTTCATCCATATTAGTTTGCTGTCACCTCTATTTGTATCGTGCTACTGTCATGAGAAACTCCTTTATCTTTGCATGTTAAAGTTTTGCAACCTATGATAAATGGCAATGCTTTGAGTGTTGAGTTGAGCTAATTGGCACTGATTAAATAAACTAATACCTCTTTTTAAGAAAGACTACTATGTTGCTAACTTTACCCATGAAGATAATGAGGGTGCTTCTATTTGTTAGTGTATGTTTCATCAACTAGTCCCACTATTACAGTAATCTCACTCTCTCAATATATGTGCCAACAGGGATGCTCGATTTTGGTGGAACTGCACAAAAACTTTGGGTGCTTCATTGCCTCGACAGCTTCCATCCTTTCTTGTCAGTCGCTAATCTCGGCTTGCTTTCTTCCTTTGCTATCAGTCGCTTGGCTTATCTCGGCTTCCAGTCAAAGGAAATAGTAATTGATATGCTACCTCACACAGGTTGGTACTAGTCTTTATCCTAATTATTGTGCCTGTCATATGTATTGCTAATTTGGTATTGTGCTGCTGTTTGCCGATTTCATAAAGGAGTAATTTGGAGCCTGAACTCGCAGGCAAATCATTACATCGGGTGATTTCAGTAGAACTGCACAAAATGATCAGATGGACAGGTACTTATGCTACTGCTATGTACTCCAAAGTTCACTCAGACAAGCATCGATGTTACAAGAAGTGCCTATATTCATTCGAGTATCAACCGGCGTCAACCAATTGTCAAACTCCAAGTATTAGGAGAGTGAACGCCAAAAATATTGCTTGGTGCATAGCCCAGAAAAACGCAGTCCAGTCTTTGGTCCCAACTTGTGCCTTTTGGTTATCGACAAATATGGTAGCGAACTATATGACATGGAGTCTAAAGATTCCAGAGAAGTTGGTTGACGCGTATATTCATATGGCACTTAATCAGTCTGCACGCCAAGGATGCTCCATTTCAGTTGAACTGCACAAAAAATTTGGGTGGTTCATTTTCTCAACCGCCTCCTTTCTCGTCTGCAATGTAGAATTTTGGCGAGATACAGGACCAAGATGAGCCAGTAAACTAGTTGGATGAAAGTAGTGGCCAAGTTGCTCAAACCTCCCTCGGCAAGAGGCCACTATTTGAGGATAAACCTACAAGCAAAGTTCAGATTGTCTGTGCTGCCTCTTATGTACTCGAAAGTTTACTCGTACAAGAACTAATTTTTAGCAAGAAGTACCTCCGATTGAACACCATTTACCAGTCTGTACCCTAGGTAATTAAAGCTCGTCCATGGATCATATTGGCTGTGATCTCAATCATTTGGATGCATAAACATACTGAACATGTGTATATCTGAATCTTTTTGTGAATTATGTATGAATATTGTCGTGTGATCTATCAATCATTTGGATGCATAGATATGCTGAGCTTGTGTATATATGAATCTTTTGAGTTGTTGATAGCGAATGTTGGCTATGAATATGAACGTGTCCTGTGAACCTGAGTTTGATATGAATGTTTACCTTTTCTGTTGTATTTGTGTGTGAACTTGTTAGTATGCCTACTGTGGGGTATAAAATGCAGGTCTCTTACAAAAGTAATTCTGTGTCCAATTTATGTTTTCCCTTCTAACCACATTATATATACTAGCAAAAGGGCCCGTGCATTGCAACGGGGAAAAAATATGGCACACACTTACGTTCTATTCTTCTTTACCGGGTCTGTCATTACATGTGCTCCGGTGTAATAACATCATAAATTACCAAACTGCCTTAGGAGTTTTTGTCTCAGGCACCACAGTGAGAATGATTGACAATATGAGCATCACCAGCCTAAAGAAAGTTGTTGCTGTTATGACTGGCATGACCAAGAGGATATATGATGTGCACTGACATCGAACAACAACATTTCTCATGGTTTCGGTGTTTTCTGAACCAGTGCTATATTTGATTATTTGGCACAAAAAAGTTGTAATTCTTTCACTCCAACTACGGCCAACATGGCTCGTCATTCTTCCAAAAGATGTCCCTTATGATATTTTTTCAGAAAAAAGGAGTGCATTATCTCCTTGCTATCGTCTAACTGAAGGAAACTGAATGTGAAAATTTAAGTGTGTATAGACTAACCCACTCGGAGTGCATACAAAAATATTTTTATCCAAGTCGTCAGTGCCAACACTGTACCTCCAATGTCCATCTGCATCTACACGGCTAGGTCTAATCTTAAGAAAGAATGAAACTACCAAGCAAACTGAGATAACAGCATGTAGCCGACCCCGGGCAGCAGGTGGTCAGGGATCATCAGCAGAGAAACACGAAGTCGGCTGACGACCGTCGAGCATGGCCAGGCCCATCTCGCTCTCGTGGCTGCCGTGGTGGCTCCCGCGCCTCTCCGTGGCTCCTCCACTCTGAGTCCACAGACCGACCTCGGCATTCCGCCTCCATCCTCCTCTGCCTTCTGTCCCGCGTGCTCCTCCACACCTCCCTCTCCAAGCCGACGGGTCCGACCTTCCCCTCGCTGGATCCGGTCCACCACGAGCCTCAAGCCACCCTGCCGCCGCGCTCGTGTCCATGTCGTGCATGGTGTAGAGGTGGCCGGCGTGTGGAACAGGCGCCAGCGTGTGGAACAGGCTGCGTCGCAGGCGTCTGCGCGCTGCGCCTCCACTTCCTCACCCCGGCGAGCGCCGGGCTGAACAGCTTCGCGTCGGACTGCCGTTTTGTTGTACAATTTCCCTTCATTCTCATTCTGTGTTTGTTGATTCAAGAGGCTCGTTGTTGATATGCAATTTTCCTAGGTATATAAACTGGTAGACTTTCATGTAAGCAATCGAGGTGGGATTACTCCGAGTACATGTGTGAAAATCAGGTAAGGTACAGATACAGAAGCGTGCATGCAGGCCGAAACATGCGTGCAGGCCCAATAAGAGAATGTGGACGTGGACCAATTGGATGGACACATTTTTTAGTACCGCCTCACAGCAATTGGATGGACTGTCCATCAGAACTAACGGAAAAAACTGAAAGCGTAAATTCACGGAAAGAAGCGTATTGTGATGGTGAACCCAAGAGTTAATCCGTGCTTTATTATTAGGGAAAGATTTATATTATTACTATTATCGTATATTTTATAGAGACTTATATATACATTATAAAAACATCCCACGTGTTATTAACTTATAAAAGTAAATGTTTAACGGAAGTTGGCAAGGAAAATCCTGGTTGTTTTTGACTCACAGGCAAGGAAAATCCAGGTGATTGTGTACAAAAGCTTGCGAAGATTTTAAGGACCAATTTAATAATAACGTGCTTATTTTTATTTTGAGCAATAACTCGCTAATTTCTTAATTATATATATAAAAAATGTGCCTCTCCGGTTTATTCTTTGATATTAATTGCTCCTTCTAACATAACATTGTATATATAACGAGCCCACCTAATACGTGTATTTCAAGGAAGTGCAAATGGGCTGGGATTTCTTAGAAAATATAAATGGGCCTGATTGACGCGAAATTATTTGTTCACCCAGCCCAGCAAATGCACTGCACATTCTAGAAAACATGGGTTAAATATATGCCACATTTTTGTAGGCTGACATGTGGGCCAATAGGTCGAAGCCTACGCAGGGCGTTGTCAACTTGGTCAACAAATGATTGTGTCATCCACAGCCATTGGATTTATATCCAATGGCCGGCATGCACCTTCAATCTCTCGTCTTCTTCCTCCAGCGTCGCTGGGACCGCCTGGTCCGTCCTCCAGCGGCTAGCGGCTCTGCTTAGCACGCATCGCTGCGAAGCTCTACCCCATCGTCGGTCAGGCTATCCCTCCACCCCTCGACACCTCCTGTTATTCTCCACAGACTACAGCCCCACGCCGCAACAGAACCAGTTATAACCCTTCTCCTCCTCTCAATCCGCGACTCCACTTCCGCATTTTCCCATCTCTGATTCGTTTCCGTCTGGGGCCTCGCCGTCGTCCACCGCCTCGCTACGTTCGGTGCGGCGTGGTCAACAAACGAAAGTCATCGGAAGAGGACTGTACGTGGAGAGCCTGACGGCTGGGACCCACAAGGTCCATGGTCGCACGCAAGGAAAGTTCCTCCTTATTGAGCTGAAAAAAATGTTTCCTCCACCTGATAGCTGGGACCCGCCGGCTGTATCTTCGCACGGAAGGAAGTGCCCCCTTGTTTGTGAAAAAATTATTCATCCCGTTGACAGCTGGGAACCGTCAGATTTGGTGATTGACTTGTGGGCCTACTAAGCGGACGTGTACACATGGCTTTGTCAACTTAATCAACAAATGATTCTAGCAGTTGGACCGTTGGATGTTAATCCAACAGCCGTGCTCCTTCTTCAACCTCTGTTCTTGCTCCTGTCTCCCGTGGGCGGCACCGCGGCTGTGCTACTGTACACCCGAACCAGTGAAGTTTCCCACTCCTCTCCATCTGTGACTCCACTGCCCCGTCTTCCCTATCTCCGGGTTGTTCCAGTCTGGGTGCGCTCGGCATGGTGTGGTCAACGTGGTCAACTACCGAGAGTCATCGGAAGATGACTGTACGTGGGAGGCTGACAGTGGGGACGCACCACGCCCATGGACGCATGCATGCAACGGAACGCGGCGAGGTCAACGTGGTCAAGGAATGACTTCCATCAGAAGTATACTGTACGTGGAGAGTCTCAGCTGGGTCCATGGCCGCAGCAAATAAGTACCTCCTTATTACGCGGAAAATAATGATTCCTCCAACTGACAGCAGGGACCCACTGGATGGGCCACCGTATTTTGCAAAAAACCGTTTTCCCCCTGACTGCTGGGTCCCACCTGACAGGCCACCGTATTTCGTGAAAAAAATGTTCCTCCCGCTGTCAGCTCGGACCCACCGGAAGTGCCTACTTATTATGCACAAAAAAATGAATACTCCCCCGGCTAGTTGGGACCCACCTTGGTGGGAGGCTGACTTGTGGGCCTACTAAGTTGACGGGGACGAAGGGCTTTGTCAACCTAGTCAATATGAACAATTCTAGCTCCAGTGACTGTACGATGTCCATCCAACAACCGTAGTGCTTCATCAACCTCTGGTCTTCTTGCTCCAGCCGCCCAAAGCAGCGCCGGTCGTGCCGCATGCTCCTGCCTCCCGTGGCCGGCTGTGCTGCCGTAGAGGCCTCACCGCCCCCTACTATTCCCACCGCTAGCCAGGCCCTCTGGCGACGGCAGCCTCACACCACAGCCAAACCAGTGAACCCTCGTACTCCTCTCCGCGCGGGCTTCCACTGCCGCGTCTTCCCGAGCTCCGCGTCGTCCCCTTCCTAGGCCTCGCCATCATCCACCGCCGTGGTGCTATCCGCGCGGCATGGTCAACATGGTCAAGGAACGACTTCCATCGGAAGAGTACTGTACGTGGAGAGGCTGACAGCTGGGTCCACGGCCACAGCCCAGTTTTTTTGTGATTTGCCAAGTAAGTCGCTTTGTCAGGCCTGTTGGGCTGCAAATATTTCAAGACGAGGAGAGCTTTCATTCGGCTGGCCGAGAAAATGGACCATCGGTAATGAGAAATGGGCTGTACAGTTTTAAAACACATCAAACCGACAATTAGTTTCAAATATCTTTTTTTCATTTTGAGATTTTAAATTACATTAATTTTTACGCGTGGAGAATTTGTTGGATTTTATATTTATATACATTTATTTTTAAAATCAGTTTGAATGTGAGTCGAAATTTCGGGATTAAAAACAGTTCGGACCGCACCGAAATATGCAAAATTTTGTATATTTTTTTAACCGTGGCCACAATATGGGCTGTAATGCTAACAAAAAGAATATGGGCTCCAAAAAAAACCTTAAGAATTAGCAAATGGGCTGTGAATTATTAGAAATAATGGCAGATGGGTTGTATGCTGTTTTCCACAGATTTGAGGCTTTCCTAAAAAAAGGTTGACGCACAAGCAATGACTGTTGGATGTCCATCGAACGGCCGTCGTGCTTCTTCAATCTCTGCTCCTCCTGCTCCAGCCGCTCAAACAAGTGCCGGCAGGACTGCCTGCTCCCTCCTCCCCGCGGCCAGCTGTGCTACCGCGCAGGCCTCGCCGCCCCACCGTACTCCCATCGCTGGCCTAGCCATCCCTCTACTCACCCACACCTGCTGTTATTCTCCTGCGATGGTAGATGAACCAGTAAACCCTCGTACAGTCATACTCCCCTCCGCGTGGGAAACAACTGCCGAGTCTTCCCTGCCTCCGTGTCGTTCCCTTCCTAGGCCTCGCCGTCGTCCACCACCCTGGTGCTCTCGGCGCGGCCTAGTCAACGTGGTCAACGACCGGCATGCATCTGAAGTGGACTATACGTGGAGAGGCCGACAACTGGGTCCACGGCCACACGCAAGTAAATGCCTCCTTATTACGCGCAAAATAATGATTCCTCCACCTGACATCAGGGACCCACCGAAAGGGCCTCTGTATTTCGCGAAAAAAATGTTATCGCCGCTGACAGCTCGGACCCACCAGCTATATCTTCACACGCAAGGAAGTGCCTCCTTATTACGCACCAAAAAAAAATGAATACTTCCCCTGTTAGCTGGGACCCAGTATAGTGGCAGGCTGACTTGTGGGCCTACTAAGTTGATGGGGACGGAGGGCTTTGTTAACTTAGTCAATATGCACGATTCTAGCTCCAGTGACCGTACGATGTCCATCCAACGGCCATAGTGCTTCTTCAACCTCTGGTCTTCTTGCTCCAGCCGCCCAAACCAGCGCCGGTCGTGCCTCGTGCTCCTGCCTCCCGTGGCCGGCTGCAATGCGACGGAGGCCTCACCGCCCTACTACTCCCACCGCTGGCCAGGCCATCCCTCTACTCACCCATACCCCCTGTTATTCTGCGGCAACGACAGCCTCACACCGCAGCGAACCAGTGAACCCTCGTACTCCTCTATGCGTGGGCATCCACTGCCGCGTCTTCCCCGGCTCCGCGTCGTACCCTTCCTAGGCCTCGCCGTCGTCCACCGCCCTGGTGCTCTCGGCGTGGCATGGTCAACATGGTCAAGGAACGACTTCCATCGGATGTGGACTGTACGTGGAGAGGCTGACAGCTGGGTCCACGCCCGCAGCAAGGAAGTGCCTCCTTATTACGTGCAAAATAATTATTCCTCCACCTGATAGCGGGGACCCACCGGACGGGCCACCGTATTTCGTGAAAAAAATATTTGCCCCAGACTACTGGGACCCACCAGCTACATCTTCGCACGCAAGAAAGTGCGTCTAGGCAAAAAAATGATTCGCCCCCCTGACTGCTGGGACCCACCAGCTACATCTTCGCAGGCAAGGAAGTGCCTGACAGTCGAGACCCACCTGGTCGAAGCATATGTAGCGTTGTCATTCTGGTCGCGAACGTGTACATACATATATACTGGTGGATGTAGAGGCGCTCACGTGTCGTAATAGAGGCGTGTACATGTCGTAGTAGAGGCGTGCATATAGCATGTACACGACGTACAACAGCCAGGGTGCAAGAAAGAAAATACAGCCACGTATGTGTACATACGGGCGGGGTCTCGAACGCCTACTCGCGCATACGTACGGCCAGGGCTCATGTACATGGCTGGGTCGGAACATAGAAACAGTGTTATCGTCGTGTTCATGGGGAGGCAACAGAATGCGTCATGTTCATCGGGAGGCAACGGAACGCGTGGGAGCCAACCGGCTGGGTCGGAACGAATGCGTGGTCGTGTTCATTAGGAGGGCTTGAACGGAACAGGCGATGGAAACGAGGCCTGGCGTACCGCACAACGGAGGAAACAGACCTCCTATGTTCGAAACGAGGTCCTGTTGATCGGGAGGGGTCTGGTGTACCGCAAAACGGAGGAAACATACCTCCTACGGTCGAAACAGGGGTCCTATTGATCGGGAGGGGTGTGGCGTACCGCAAAACGGACGAAACGGACCTCCTACGGTCGAAACGGGGGTCCTGTTGATCGGGAGGGGTGTGGTGTAGCGCAAAACGGACGAAACGGACCTCCTATGGTCGAAACGGGGGTCCTGTTCATCGGGAGGGGTGTGGCGTACCGCACAACGGGACTCCACGGGATACTGTTCATCTCCACCGTCGACCTCCTCCAGCCTCCACGGGCTCCTATTCATCCAGCCTCCACCGCGCGGTACTCCACCGGCTACTATTCAACCACCCCTCCACGAGCACCCCTCCACCGTCTACTGTTCATCCAGCCCTCCACACCACGGGGTCCTGTTCAACCACCCCTCCATGGGCACCCCTCCACCGTCTATTGTTCATCCAGCCCTCCACCATACCACGGGGTCCTGTTCATCCAGAGGCAACGCCACCACTCACTGTTCACCCAACCCCCTCCCCCCCCGCAACGCTCACTATTCATCCCAGAGGCAACATCAATCGGCTTCAGTTAGCAGCAGCAGCGAAGGAATCGCGATCGGGTTCAGTTAATAGCCATCGATCGATTGCTCAGGTTCAGTAGCGCGTAGTCTACAGTGCAATCGCTCGGGTTCAGTTAGAGCCCAAGGCCTCGCTCGGGTTCAGTTAGAGCCAATGCCTCGCACACATGCGCGTACGTGTACGAGAGAAACACGCATCGCTCGACCCCCGACCTCCCACCATAACCGAGAACTCCCCGAAATTTTCCTCGCCCTCGCTTCTACCACGGTTTTTTTCGTCATGGACGGCCCAAAGAATGTCATGCAGCTGCGTCTCTGGCCCGCCCAGGACGAAATGCCCATTTTCTGTCATGATTTTTTGTCACAGAAGTAGGAGCCAACCACATCTATGATGATACCGGGTTTTGTCACAATTATCGTCATAGAAGTGTCATATGTATGACTGAAAAAATTTCGTTCGGCCCAAAATGTCACGGATGTGTCTTTTTTTGTAGTGTGATGAACCAATTGCTAGTGAGTTGAGTGCACTAGATTATCTTTATAAAGTTTTTCTTGAGATTCGTGAATCTGAAAATTGTGACAATTCATGATAGCTCCTTGAATGAAAAGCATGATTGCAATGATTTTACTATAAATTCTATTAATGTCAATTGTGCTAATAATATGCAAAACCCCAAGCTTGGGGATGCTAATTTTGATATGTCCACTACTTATTGCAATGATCACGATTGGGGTGATTCTTCTTACGATCTTGAAATTTTATTTAAGCCTCATGATAAATATGTTTGCAATAATATTTAAAGTGGGTTTGGAAGAGTGTCAACTCTAGGTAAAAATAACCCCACATATTTGGAGAATGTTCAATCTTATGAAATTTTAGATAAAAGTGGGCTTGGAGAGGAAAAGGTCATGACTTTATTTAATGATAATCCCACTATTTTGGAAGAGTGCCAACTTTGCATGCATGTGGATCATGAAGAGAAAATTTTATGTGATAGTTATATTGTTGAATTTGATTATGATCCTACTTGTATTTATTATGAGAGAGGAAAATATGGTTATAGAAATTTTCATGTTACTAAATTACCTCTCGATATGTTGAGATTGCTATTGTTTCTTTCTTCTTCCTTGCATATGCTAGTTTTGCTGGTATTGATAATTTGTTTGCTTATAAATTCCCTATACATAGGAAGTATGTTAGACTTAAGTATGTTTTTCACATGTTTTATGATGCTCTCTTTACGTTTCAATTATTATCTTTCATGTGAGCATTTTTTTAATCCCAAGCCTAGCTAAGGGCATAAAACTATATCGCTTGTTGGGAGGCAACCCAATTAATAAAATTTACTTTTGCTTTTTTCTTTCCGTTCTTGAGTGTTTGCACAATTATGCTACTGTTATTGTTGTTTTTTGTGTTTTAATTAGTATTTTTGCCAAGTAAAGCCTTTAGGATCTTCTTGGGTGATAGTTGTTTGATCTTGCTGAAAAAACAGAAACTTTTGAGCTCACGAAAACAATTCTCATTCTTAACTAGAGAGCGATAAAATACCCATTCCTTTTGAAGTAGATCAATATACAAATTTCTAAGGTCCTCCTAATATTTCAGAATTTTTGGAGTTACAGAAATAGTCGAAATAGCTAGATTGCTACAGACTGTTCTGTTTTTGACAGATTCTGTTTTCTTTGCGTTGTGTGCTTATTTTGATGGCTCTATGGTTTTCTTTGATGAGTTTTTGCCATAGAAAAGTTGGAATACAGTAGGTATAATGCAAGAACAAAATATGAATTGTTTTTGAAGGAAATATGCCCTAGAGACAATAATAAAGTAGTTATTTATATTTCCTTATATCATGATAAATGTTTATTATTCATGCTAGAATTGTATTAACTGGAAACCTAGCATGTGTGGATACATAGACAAACAGAGTGTCCCTAATATGCCTCTACTTGACTAGCTCATTGATCAAAGATGGTTAAGTTTCCTAGCCATAGACATGTGTTGTCATTTGATGAACGGGATCACATCATTAGAGAATGATGTGATGGACAAGACCCATTCGTTAGCTTAGCATAATGATCGTCTAGTTTTTCTGCTATTGCTTTCTTCATGACTTATACATGTTCCTCAGACTATGAGATTATGCAACTCTCGAATACCGTAGGAACACCTTGTGTGCTATCAAATGTCACAATGTAACTGGGTGATTATAAAGATGCTCTACAGGTGTCTCCGATGGTGTTTGTTGAGTTGGCATAGATCGAGATTAAGATTTGTCACTCCGTGTATCGGAGAGGTATCTATGGCCCTCTCGGTAATGCACATCACTATGAGCCTTGCAAGAAATGTGACTAATGAGTTAGTCATGGGATGATGCATTACGGAACGAGTAAAGAGACTTGCCAGTGATGAGATTGAACTAGGTATGATGATACCGACGATCGAATCTCGGGCAAGTAACATACCGATGACAAAGGGAACAACGTATGTTGTCATGCGGTTTGACCGATAAATATCTTTGTAGAATATGTAGGAACCAATATGAGCATCCAGGTTCCGCTATTGGTTATTGACCGGAGATGTGTCTCGGTCATGTCTACATAGCTCTTGAATCCACAGGGTCCGCACGCTAAACGTTTGATGACGATTTGTATTATGAGTTATGTGATTTGATGAACCGAAGTTTGTTCGGAGTCCCAGAAGAGATCATGGACATGGCGAGGAGTCTCGAAATGGTCGAGAGGTAAAGATTCATATATTGGAAGGTTACATTCGGACACCGGAATGGTTCGGGTCGTATCGGATGATTTTCGGAGTACCGGGGGTTACCGGAACCCCCCACCCCCCGGGAAGTTAATGGGCCATACATGGGCCTTAGTGGAGGAGAGAGGGCCGGCCAGGGAGGTGGCACACGCCCCCCTTGCCTAGCCCGAATTGGACAAGGGGCGGGGGCGCCCCCCTTTCCCTCTCCTACATCTCCTTTCTTTCCCTCTTTGCTATTTCGAAAAAGGAAAAAGGAGAGGGGAATCCTACTTGGACTAGGGAGTCCTAGTAGGAGTCCCCACACCTGGCGCGTCCCCCTTGGGCCGGCCACCTTTCCTCCCCCCTTTATATACATGGGAGGGGGGCACCCCAAAGATAGACCAAGTCTTCTCTTAGCCGTGTGCAGTGCCCCCTCCATAGTTACACACCTCGGTCATATCTTCGTAGTGCTTAGGCGAAGCCCTGCGCTGGTAACTTCATCATCACCGCCACCATGCTGTTGTGCTGAAGGAACTCTCCCTTGGCCTCAACTGGATCAAGAGTTCGAGGGACGTCATCAAGCTGAATGTGTGCTAATTGCGGAGGTGCCATACGTTCGGTGCTTGGATCGGTTGGATCGCGAAGACGTTCGACTACATCAACCACGTTAGTAAACGCTTCCGCTTTTGGTCTACGAGGGTACGTGGACACACTCTCCCCGCTCGTTGCTATGCATCTCCTAGATAGATCTTGCATGATCGTAGGTAATTTTTTTGAAATACTACGTTCCCCAACAGTGGAATCTGAGCCAGGTCTATCCGTAGATGTTATATGCACAAGTAGAACACAATGAGTTGTGGGCGATAATAGTCATACTGCTTACCAGCAATGTCTTACTTTGATTCGGTTCTATTATTGGATGAAACGGCCTGGACTGTCATTACATGACCACGTTCATGAGACTGGTTCTACCGACGTGCTTCGCACATAGGTGGCTAGCGGGTGTCTGTTTCTCCAACTTTAGTTGAATCGAGTTTGACTACACCCGGTCCTTGTTGAAGGTTAAAATAGCACACTTGACGAAAAATCATTGTGGTTTTGATGCGTAGGTAAGAACGGTTCTTGCTAGAAGCCCATAGCAGCCACGTAAAACTTGCAACAACAAAGTAGAGGACGTCTAACTTGTTTTTACAGGGCTTGTTGTGATGTGATATGGTCAAGACGTGATGATATATAAATTGTTGTATGAGATGATCATGTTTTGTAACAGTTATCGGCAACTGGCAGGAGCCATATGGTTGTCGCTTTATTATATGAAATGCAATCGCCATGTAATTGCTTTACTTTATCACTAAACAGCAGCGATAGTTGTAGAAGCAATAGTTGGCGAGACGACAACGATGTTACGATGGCGATCAAGGTGTCAAGCCAGTGATGATGGTGATCATGACGGTGCTTTGGAGATGGAGATCAAAGGCACAAGATGATGATGGCCATATCATCTCACTTATTTTGATTGCATGTGATGTTTATCCTTTATGCATCTTATTTTGCTTAGTTTGGCGGTAGCACTATAAGATGATCTCTCACTAAATTGCAAGGTATAAGTGTTCTCCCTGAGTATGCAACGTTGCTACAGTTCGTCGTGCCGAGACACCATGTGATGATCGGGTGTGATAAGTTCTATGTTCACATACAATGGGTGCATGCCAGTTTTGCACATGCAGAATACTCAGGTTAAACTTGACGAGCCTAGCATATGCATATATGGCCTCGGAACACTCAGACCGAAAGGTCGAACATGAATTATATAGTAGATATGATCAACATATATAATGATGTTCACCATTGAAAGCTACTCCATCGCACGCGATGATCGGATATGGTTTAGTTGATATGGATCACATGATCATTTAGATGACTAGAGAGATGTCTATCTAAGTGGGAGTCCTTAAGTAATATGATTAATTGAACTTTAATTTATCATGAACTTAGTACCTGATAGTATTTTGCATGTCTATGTTGTTGTAAATCAATGGCCCGTGCTACTGTACCTTTGAATTTTAATGCGTTCCTAGAGAAAGCTAAGTTGAAAGATGATGATAGAAATTACATGGACTGGGTCCGTAACTTGAGGATTATCCTCATTGCCGCACAAAAGAATTACATCCTGGAAGCACCGCTAGGTGCAAAGCCCGCTGCAGGAGCAACTCTAGATGTTATGAACGTCTGGCAGAGCAAAGCTGATGACTACTCGATAGTTTAGTGTGCCATGCTTTACGGCTTAGAATCGGGACTTCAACGATGTTTTGAAAATCATGGCGCATATGAGATGTTCCAGGAGTTGGAGATAATATTTCAAGCAAATGCCCGGATTGAGAGATATGAAGTCTCCAATAAGTTCTACAACTGCAAAATGGGGGAGAATAGTTTTGTCAGTGAACATATACTCAGAATGTCTGGGTATCACAACCACCTACTGATAGTGTCATTGACAGATTTCTTCAATCACTGCCACCAAGCTACAAAAGCTTCATGATGAACTATAATATGCAAGGGATGGAGAAGACAATTCCCAAGCTCTTTGCCATGCTAAAAGCTGCTGCTACCTCTTGAGCTTGCGTTGGTTTTCCCTTGAAGAGGAAAATGTGTTGCGGCAAAGTAGCGTAAGTATTTCCCTCGGTTTTGAGAACCAAGGTATCAATCTAGTAGGAGGTAACACACAAGTCCCCTAGTACCTGCACAAACAAACAAGAACCTTGCAACCAACGCGATAAAGGGGTTGTCAATCCCTTCATGGTCACTTACGAAAGTGAGATATGATAGAGATAATAAGATAAATATTTTTGGTATTTTTATTATATAGATTTGGAAATAAAGATTGCAAAATAGAAATAGCAAATTGATAGGAAAATAATATGATGGAAGATAGACCCGGGGGCCATAGGTTTCACTACTGGCTTCTCTCAAGATAGAAAATTCTACGGTGGGTGAACAAATTACTGTCGAGCAATTGGTAGAAAAGCACATAGTTATGAGAATTTCTAGGCATGATCATGTATATAGGCATCACGTCCGCGACAAGTAGACCGAAACGATTCTGCATCTACTACTGTTACTCCACACATCGACCGCTATCCAACATGCATCTAGAGTATTAAGTTCACAACAACAGAGTAATGCATTAAGCAAGATGACATGATGTAGAGGGATAAACTCAAGCAATATGATATAAACCCCATCTTTTTGTCCTTGATGGAAACAATACAATACGTGCCTTGCTGCCCCTACTGTCACTGGGAAATGACACCGCAAGATTGAACCCAAAGCTAAGCACTTCTCCCATTGCAAGAAAGATCAATCTAGTAGGCCAAACCAAACTGATAATTCGAAGAGACTTTCAAAGATATTTAAATCATGCATCAGAGATTTCAGAGAAGAATCAAATATTGTTCATAGATAATCTTGATCATAAACCCACAATTCATCGGATCTCGACAAACACACCGCAAAAAGAATTACATTGAATAGATCTCCAAGAGAATCGAGGAGAACTTTGTATTGAGATCCAAAGAGAGAGAAGAAGCCATCTAGCTAATAACTATGGACCCGAAGGTCTACGGTAAACTACTCACACATCATCGGAGAGGCTATGTTGTTGATGTAGAAGCCCTCCGTGATCAATTCCCCCTCTGGCGGAACGCCGAAAAAGGCCCCAAGATGGGATCTCACGGGTACAGAAGGTTGCGGCAGTGGAAATTGGGTTCCGTGGTTCTCCTGGATGTTTTCGGGGTATATGGGTATATATAGGAGGAAGAAGTACGTCGGTGGAGCTGCGAGGGGCCCACGAGGGTGGGGGCATGCCCCTGCCTCGTGGGTTCCTCGCTTCTTTCTTGACGGCCACTCCAAGTCTCCTGGATCACGTTTGTTCCAAAGTCAACTCTCCCAAAGGTTTCATTCCGTTTGATATTCCTTTTCTGCGAAACACTGAAATAGACAAAAAAACAGCAATTTGCACTGGGCCTTTGGTTAGTAGGTTAGTCCCAAAAATAATATAAAAAGGTATATTGAAGCCCATTAAAAATCCAAAACACATAATATATTAGCATGGAACAACCAAAAATAATAGATACGTTGGAGACGTATCAAGCATCCCCAAGCTTAATTCCTGGTCGTCCTCGAGTAGGTAAATGATAAAAACAGAATTTTTGATGTGGAATGCTACCTAGCATAATTCTTAATGTAATTTTCTTTATTGTGGCATGAATGTTCAGATCTGAAAGATTCAAGACAAAAGTTTAATATTGACATAAAAATAATGATACTTCAAGCATACTAGCAAAGCAATCATGTCTTCTCAAAATAACATCGCCAAAGAAAGTTATCCCTACAAAATCATATAGTCTGGCTAGGCTCTATCTTCACCACATAAAATATTTAAATCATGCACAACCCCGATGACAAGTCAAGCAATTCTTTCATACTTTTGATGTTTTCAAACTTTTTCAATCTTCACGCAATACATGAGCGTGAGCCATGGATATAGCACTATAGGTGGAATAGAATGGTGGTCGTGGAGAAGACAAAAAGGAGAAGATAGTCTCACATTAACTAGGCGTATCAACGGGCTATGGAGATGCCCATCAATATATATCAACGTGAGTGAGTAGGAATTGCCATGCAACGGATGCACTAGAGCTATAAGTGTATGAAAGCTCAACAAAAGAAACTAAGTGGGTGTGCATCCAACTCGCTTGCTCACGAAGACCTAGGGCATTTTGAGGAAGCCCATCATTGGAATATACAAGCCAAGTTCTATAATGTAAAATTCCCACTAGTATATGAAAGTGAAAACACATGAGACTCTCTATCATGAAGATCATGGTGCTACTTTGGAGCACAAGTGTGGTAAAAGGATAGTAACATTGTCCCTTCTCTCTTTTTCTCTCATTTTTTATTTGGGCCTTTTTCTCTTGTTTTTTATGGCCTCTTTTATTTTATTTTATTTTTCGTCCGGAGTCTCATCCCGACTTGTGGGGGAATCATAATCGCCATCATCCTTTCCTCACTTGGGACAATGCTCTAATAATGATGATCATCACACTTTTATTTACTTACAACTTGAAAAATTACAACTCGATACTTAGAACAAAATATGACTCTATGTGAATGCCTTCGGCAGTGTACTGGGATGTGCAATGACTCATGAGTGCCATGTATGAAAGAATTATGAATGGTGGCTTTGCCACAAATACTATGTCAACTACATGATCATGCAAAGCAATATGACAATGATGAAGCGTGTCATATCAAATAGAACGGTGGTAAGTTGCATGGAATTATATCTCGGAATGGCTATGGAAATGCCATGATAGGTAGGTATGGGCTGTTTTGAGAAAGGTATATGGTGGGTTTATGGTACTGGCGAAAGTTGCGCGGTACTAGAGAGGCTAGCAATGGTGGAAGGGTGAGAGTGCGTATAATCCATGGACTCAACATTAGCCATAAAGAACTCACATACTTATTGCAAAAATCTATTAGTTATCGAAACAAAGTACTACGCGCATGCTCCTAGGGGGGTAGATTGGTAGGAAAAGACCATCGCTCGTCCCCGACCGCCACTCATAAGGAAGACAATCAATAAATAAATCATGCTCCAACTTCATCACATAACGGTTCACCATACGTGCATGCTACGGGAATCACAAACTTTAACACAAGTATCTGTCAAATTCACAACTACTCAACTAGCATGACTCTAATATCACCATCTTCATATCTCAAAACAATCATCAAATATCAAACTTCTCATAGTATTCAATGCACTTTTTATGATAGTTTTTATTATACCAAACTTGGATGCCTATCATATTAGGACTAATTTTATAGCCAAAGAAAATTACCATGCTGTTCTAAAAGACTGTAAAAATAATATAAGTGAAGCATGAGATATCAATAATTTCTATAAAATAAAACCACCACCGTGCTCTTAAAGATATAAGTGAAGCACTAGAGCAAAATTATCTAGCTCAAAAGATATAAGTGAAGCACACAGAGTATTCTAATAAATTCCGATTCATGTGTCTCTCCAAAAGGTGTGTAAGCAAGCATGATTGTGTTAAAATAAAAAGCAAAGACTCAAATCATACAAGACGCTCCAAGGAAAACACATATCATGCGGTGAATAAAAATATAGCATCAAGTAAAGTTAAAGTTACCGATGGAAGAAGACGAAAGAGGGGATGCCTTCCGTGCCATCCCAAGATTAGGCTTTTGGTTGTACTTGAATTTTACCTTTGGGTCCTTGGGAATCCCCAAGCTTAGGCTCTTTCCACTCCTTGTTCCAAAATCCATCAAATCTTTACCCAAAACTTGAAAACTTCACGACAAAACTCAACAGAAAATATCATGAGCTCCGTTAGTATAAGAAAACAAACCACCACTTCAAGGAACTGTAATGAACTCATTATTTATTGATATTGGTGTTAAAACTACTGCATTCCAAATTTTCTATGGTTCATACCCCCCGATACTAGCCATAGATTCATCAAAATAAGCAAACAACCCAAAAAAACCAAATCTGTCAAAAACAGAACAGTCTGTAGTAATCTGTAGGTTTCGGATACTTCCGTAGCCCCAAAAATTCTGAAATAAATTGGTGGACGTGAGGAATTTGTCTATTAATCATCTTCAAAAGGAATCATACTAATCTCACTCCAGTAAAAAATGGCAGCAAATCTCGTGAGCGCTAAAGTTTCTGTTTTTTACAGAAAAATCACAAAGACTTCCCCCAAGTCTTCCCAAAGGTTCTACTTGGCACAAACACTAATTAAAAGCATAAAAACACATCTAAACAGAAGCTAGATGAATTATTTATTACTAAACAGGAACAAAAAACAAGAAACAAAAATAAAATTGGGTTGCCTCCCAGCAAGCGCTATCGTTTAACGCCCCTAGCTAGGCATAAAAAGAAGAATAGATCTAGGTATTGTCATCTTTGGTAGGCAATTCTTCAATAAAACACTTATAACCCTTAGGAGTTTCCTTATTTTTTATTAATGATCAAACTCCTAGGAATAAAGTCAAGAAATTCATTCGTAGCATAAGGTTCCTTATTGATAGCGAAAAAGTTGGGGTGAACACTTATTGATTTGAGATCCGCATTTTCCTTACTAGAAGATTCACCCTTTTTAATATTAGGCACATACATAAGCTTGGCAAATCTAGTAGTAGGAGGATTTGGAGTATTTTTCACGGAAGAAAAGGCAGACCCTAAGTTGGTAATAATATCCTCAAGTTTATCAATTCTTGTGGAATTTTGATCTATCTTTTCGTTAACTATGGGTTCTTTTTCTTTAAAAAATTTGAGAGTAACTCCTACCTTAGATCCATATTGGGTAATCTGGTTGTGGATCTTTTTATCCAAATTCTCAATCAACTCTACAGTGGCAACTTTATTTTCAATAATTCCAAGCCTTTCCATCACATGTTCCAAAGTTAAAATAGTTCCATTAACCAAGAGAGGTGGTTGCCCAAACAAATCTATCATAGCATTATAAGAATCAAAAGTATGGCTACCCAAGAAATTCCCTCCGGTAATGGTATCAAGAATATATCTATTCCAAGGGGTCATGCCTACATAAAAATTGCGAAGAAGAACGAAAGTGGATTGCTTCCTAGTGGATCTATTTTGAGCATTGCAAATTCTATACAAAGCATCTTTTAAATTTTCTCCCTCCCTTTGTTTAAAATTGAGAACTTCATGATCGGGAGTACTAACAATGATAGAAGAACTAGCCATAATAAGAAGCCACACGGACACACAAGAAGCAAGCAAAAAGAGGCAAACAGAAAAGAGGGCGAATAAAACGGCAAGGGTGAAGTGGGGGAGAGGACGAGAGGCAAATGGCAAATAATGTAATGCGAGGGATAAGAGTTTGTGATGGATACTTGTTATCGGCGCCAGAAATCCACACGTTGGCGGGAGATCAAAGCTTGACTTGACTTGGTGTAAACCTCCCCGGCAACGGCGCCAGAAATCCTTCTTGCTACCTCTTGAGCTTATGTTGGTTTTCCCTTGAAGAGGAAAGGATGATGCAGAAAAGTAGTGTACGTATTTCCCTTAGTTTTGAGAACCAAGGTATCAATCCAGTAGGAGGTAACACACAAGTCCCCTAGTACCTGCACAAACAAACAAGAACCTCGCAACCAACACAATAAAGGGGTTGTCAATCCCTTCACAGTCACTTACAAAAGTGAGATCTGATAGAGATAATAAGATAAATATTTTTGGTATTTTTATTATATAGATTTGGAAATAAAGATTGCAAAATAGAAATAGCAAATTGATATGAAAGTAATATGATGGAAGATAGACCCAAGGGCCATAGGTTTCACTAGTGGCTTCTCTCAAGATAGCGAATTCTATGGTGGGTGAACAAATTACTGTCGAGCAATTGATAGAAAAGCGCATAGTTATGAGAATATCTAGGCATGATCATGTATATAGGCATCACGTCCGCGACAAGTAGAACGAAACGATTCTGCATCTACTACTATTACTCCACACATCGACCGCTATCCAGCATGCATCTAGAGTATTAAGTTCATAAGAATAGAGTAACACATTAAGCAAGATGACATGATGTAGAGGGATAAATTCAAGCAATATGATATAAACCCCATCTTTTTATCCTCGATGGCTACAATACAATCCGTGCCTTGCTGCCCCTGCTGTCACTGGGAAAGGACACCGCAAGATTGAACCCAAAGCTAAGCACTTCTCCCATTGCAAGAAAGATCAATCTAGTATGCCAAACCAAACTGATAATTCGATGAGAGATTTGCAAAGATATTTAAATCATGCATAAGAGATTTTAGAGAAGAATCAAATATTGTTCATAGATAATCTTGATCATAAGCCCACAATTCATCCGATCTCGACAAACACACCGCAAAAAGAATTACATCGAATAGATCTCCAAGAGAATCAAGGAGAACTTTGTATTGAGATCCAAAGAGAGAGAAGAAGCAATCTAGCTAATAACTATGGACCCGAAGGTCTGCGGTAAACTACTCACACATCATCGGAGAGGCTATGGTGTTGATGTAGAAGCCCTCTGTGATCGATTCCCCCTCCAGCAGAGCGCCGGAAAAGGCCCCAAGATGGGATCTCACGGGTACAGAAGGTTGCGGCGGTGGAAATAGGGTTTCGTGGTGCTCCTGCATGTTTTCGGGGTATATGGGTATATATAGGAGGAAGAAGTACGTCGGTGGAGCTGCGAGGGGCCCACAAGGGTGGGGGGCACGCCCCCAGCCTCGTGGCCTCCTCGCTTCTTTCTTGATGGCCACTCCAAGTCTCCTGGATCATGTTTGTTCCAAAAATAACTCTCCCGAAGGTTTCATTCCGTTTGATATTCCTTTTCTGCGAAACACTGATATAGGCAAAAAAATTAGCAATTTGCGATGGGCCTTTGGTTAGTAGGTTAGTCCCAAAAATAATATAAAAAGGTATATTAAAGCCCATTAAACATCCAAAACAGATAATATAATAGCATGGAATAATCAGAAAATATAGATACGTTGGAGACGTATCAGCTGCGGAGGTAGAAATCAAGAAGGAGCATCAAGTGATGATGGTTAACAAGACCACTAGTTTAAAAAAAGGGCAAAGGGAAGAAAAGGAACTTCAAGAAGAACAGCAAGCAAGTTGCTGCTCAAGTGAAGAAGCCCAAGTCTGGACCTAAGCCTGAGACTGAGTGCTTCTACTGCAAAGGGACTGGTCACTGGAAGCGGAATTGCCCCAAGTATTTGGCAGATAAGAAGGATGGCAAAGTGAAAGGTATATTTGATATACATGTTATTGATGTGTACCTTACTAATGCTCGTAGTAGCGCCTGGGTGTTTGATATTGGTTCCGCTGCTCATATTTGCAACTCGAAACAGGGGCTACAGATTAAACGAAGATTGGCTAAGGACGAGGTGACGATGCACGTGGGAAATGGTTCCAAAGTCGATGTGATTGCCGTCGGCAAGCTACCTCTACATCTACCTTCGGGGTTAGTTTTAGACCTAAATAATTGTTATTTGGTGCCGGCGTTAAGCATGAACATTATATCTGGATCTTGTTTGATGCGAGACGATTATTCATTTAAATCAGACAATAATGGTTATTCTATTTATATGAGTAATATCTTTTATGGTCATGAACCCTTGATGAGTGGTCTATTTTTGTTGAATCTCGATAGTAGTGATACACATATTCATAGTATTGAAACCAAAAGATACAAGTTTAATAATGATAGTGCAACTTATTTGTGGCATTGCCATTTAGGTCATATTGGTGTAAAGCGCATGAAGAAACTCCATGCTGATGGGATTTTGGAATCACTTGATTATGAATCACTTGATGCTTGCGAACCATGCCTCATGGGCAAGATGACTAAGACTCCGTTTTGTGGAACAATGGAGCGAGCAACAGACTTACTGGAAATAATACATACTGATGTATGTGGTCCGATAAGTGTTGATGCTCATGGCGGGTATCGTTTTTTTTTGACCTTCACAGATGATTTGAGCAGATATGGGTATATCTACTTAATGAAACATAAGTCTGAAACATTTGAAAAGTTCAAAGAATTTTAGAGTTAAGTGGAAAATCATCGTAAGAAGAAAATAAAGTTTCTATGATCTGATCGTGGAGGTGAATATTTGAGTTATGAGTTTGGTCTTCATTTGAAACAATGCGGAATAATTTCGCAACTCACGCCACCTGGAACACCACAGCGTAATGGTGTGTCTGAATGTCGTAACCACACTTTATTAGATATGGTGCAATCTATGATGTCTCTTACTAATTTACCGCTATCGTTTTGGGGTTATTCTTTAGAGACGGCTGCATTCACATTAAATAGGGCACCATCTAAATCCGTTGAGACGACACCATATGAACTATGGTTTGGCAAGAAACCCAAGTTGTCATTTCTTAAAATTTGGGGCTGCGAGGCTTATGTGAAAAAACTTCAACCTGATAAGCTCGAACCCAAATTGGAGAAATGAGTCTTCATAGGATACCCAAAGGAGACTGTTGGGTACACCTTCTATCACAGATCCGAAGGCAAGATATTCGTTGCTAAGAATGGATCCTTTCTAGAGAAGGAGTTTCTCTGGAAAGAAGTGAGTGGGAGGAAAGTAGAACTTGATGAGGTAATTGTACCTTCTCCCTTACTAGAAAGTAGTTCATCACAGAATTAGTTCCAGTGATTCCTACACCAATTAGTGAGGAAGCTAATGATGATGACCATGAAACTTCTGATCAAGTTACTACCGAACCTCGTAGGGGTCAACCAGAGTAAGATCCGCACCAGAGTGGTATGGTAATCCTGTTCTGGAGGTCATGTTACTTGACCATGACGAACCTATGAACTATGAGGAAGCGATGATGAGCCCAGATTCCGTGATATGGCTTGAGGCCATGAAATCTGAGATGGGATCCATGTATGAGAACGAAGTGTGGACTTTGGTTGACTTGACCGATGATCGGCAAGCCATAGAGAATAAATGGATCTTCAAGAAGAAGATTGGCGCTGACGGTAATGTTACTGTCTAAAAAGCTCAACTTGTTGCAAAAGGTTTTCGACAAGTTCAAGGAGTTGACTACGATGAGAACTTCTCACCCGTAGCGATGCTTAAGTCTGTCCGAATCATGTTAGCAATTTCCGCATTTTATGATTATGAAATTAGACAAATGGATGTCAAAACTGCATTCCTTAATGGATATCTAAAAGAAGAGTTGTATATGATGCAACCAGAAGGTTTGTCGATCCAAAAGGTGCTAACAAAGTGTGCAAGCTCCAACGATCCATTTATGGACTGGTGCAAGCCTCTCGGAGTTGGAATATACGCTTTGATAGTGTGATCAAAGCATATGGTTTTATACAGACTTTTGGAGAAGCCTGTATTTACAAGAAAGTGAGTGGGAGCTCTGTAGCATTTCTGATATTATATGTGGATGACATATTGTTGATCGGAAAAGATACTGAATTTTTGAATAGCATAAAAGTATACTTGAATAAGAATTTTTCAATGAAAGACCTCAGTGAAGCTTCTTATATATTGGGCATCAAGATCTATAGAGATAGATCAAGACACTTAATTGGGCTTTCACAAAGCACATACCTTGATAAAGTTTTGAAGAAGTTCAAAATGGATCAGTCAAAGAAAGGGTTCTTGCCTATATTACAAGGTGTGAAGTTGAGTCAAACTCAATGCCCGACCACTGCAGAAGATAGGGAGAAAATGAAAGTCATTCCCTATGCCTCAGCTATAGGTTCTATCATGTATGCAATGTTGTGTACTAGACCTGATGTGTGCCTTGCTATTAGTTTAGCAGGGAGGTACCAAAGTAATCCAGGATTGGATCAATAGACAGCGGTCAAGAACGTCCTTAAATACCTGAAAAGGACTAAGGATATGTTTCTCGTTTATGAAGGTGACAAAGAGCTCATCGTAAACGGTTACGTCGATGCAAGCTTTGACACTGATCCGAATGACTCTAAGTCACAAACCGGATATGTATTTATATTGAATGGTGGAGCTGTCAATTGGTGCAGTTCTAAGCAGAGCGTCGTGGCGGGATCTACGTGTGAAGCTAAGTACATAGCTGCTTCGGAAGCAGCAAATGAAGGAGTCTGGATGAAGGAGTTCATATCCGATCTAGGTGTAATCCCTAGTGCATCGGGTCCAATGAAAATCTTTTGTGACAATACTGGTGCAATTGCCTTGGCAAAGGAATCCTGATTTCACAAGAGAACCAAGCACATCAAGAGACACTTCAATTCCATCCGCGATCAAGTCAAGAAGGGAGACATAGAGATTTGCAAGATGCATACAGATCTGAATGTTGCAGACCCGTTGACTAAGCCTATCTCACGAGCAAAACATGATCAGTACCAAGACTCCATGGGTGTTAGAATCATTACTATGTAATCTAGATTATTGACTCTAGTGCAAGTGGGAGACTGAAGGAAATATGCCCTAGAGGCAATAATAAATTTGTCATCTATATTTCCTTATAACACGATAAATGTTTATTATTCATGCTAGAATTGTATTAACTGGAAACTTAGTACATGTGTGGATACATAGACAAACAGAGTGTCCCTGGTATGCCTCTGCTTGATTAGCTCGTTAATCAAAGATGGTTAAGTTTCCTAGCCATAGACATGTGTTGTCATTCGATGAACGGGATCACATCATTAGAGAATGATGTGATGGACAAGACCCATCCGTTAGCTTAGCATAATGATCGTTTAGTTTTTCTTCTATTGCTTTCTTCTTGACTTATGCATGTTCCTCAGACTATGAGATTATGCAACTCCTGAATAGTGGAGGAACACCTTGTGTGCTATCAAACATCACAACATAACTGGCTGATTATAAAGATGCTCTACAGGTGTCTCTTATGGTGTTTGTTGAGTTGGCATAGATCGAGATTAGGATTTGTCACTCCATGTATCGGAGAGGTATCTCTGGGTATCTCTGGGCCCTCTCAGTAATGCACATCACTATGAGCCTTGCAAGCAATGTGACTAATGAGTTAGTCACGGGATGGTGCATTATAGAACGAGTAAAGAGACTTGCCGGTGATGAGATTAAACTTGGTTTGATGATACCCACGACCGTATCTCGGGCAAGTAACATATCGATGACAAAGGGAACAATGTATGTTGTCATGCGGTTTGACCGATAAAGATCTTCGTAGAATATGTAGGAACCAATATTATCATCCTGGTTCCGCTATTGGTTATTGATGGGAGATGTGTCTCGGTCATGTCTACATTGTTCTCGAACCCGTAGGGTCCGCACGCTTAATGTTCGATGACGATTTGTATTATGAGTTATGTGATTTGATGAACCGAAGTTTGTTCGGAGTCCCAGATGAGATCACGGACATGATGGGGAGTCTCGAAATGGTCGAGAGGTAAAGATTCATATATTGGAAGGTTACATTCGGACACCGGAATGGTTCGGGTCGTATCGGATGAGTTTCGGAGTACCAGGGGTTACCGAACCCCCCCGGGAAGTTAATGGGCCATACATGGGCCTTAGTGGAGGATAGAGGGCCGGACAGGGAGGTGGCGCACCCCCCCTTGCCCAGTCCGAATTGGACAAGGGGTGGAGGCGGCACCCCACCCCCTTTCCCTGTCCTACTTCTCCTTTCTTTCCCTCTTTGCTATTCTGAAAAAGGAAAAAGGAGAGGGGAATCCTACTTGGTCTAGGGAGTCCTAGTAGGACTCCCCAGACCTGGCGCCCCCCTTGGGCCGGCCACCTTTCCTCCCCCCTTTATATAGGTGGGAGGGGGGCACCCCAAAGATAGACCAAGTCTTCTCTTAGCCGTGTGCGGTGCCCCCCTCCACAGTTTCACACCACGGTCAGATCGTCGTAGTACTTAGGCGAAGCCCTATGCCGGTAACTTCATCACCGTCACCACGCCATCGTGCTGATGACTACTCGATAGTTTAGTGTGCCATGATTTACGTCTTAGAATCGGGACTTCAACGACGTTTTGAACGTCATGGAGTATGTGAGATGTTCCAGGAGTTGAAGATAATATTTCAAGCAAATGCCCGGATTGAGAGATATGAAGTCTCCAATAAGTTCTACAACTGCAAAATGGAGGAGAGTAGTTCTGTGAGTGAACATATACTCAGAATGTCTGGGTACCACAGCCACTTGACTCAACTGGGAGTTAATCTTCCTGCTGATAGTGTCATTGACAGAGTGTAACGCCCGGATAATTAAGCTATAGTGAACCTATGCTAATGATGCCACGTCACCTCTATTACTATTGCCAATCTCGCGTTAGTTCAAAACGATTAGAATTCAAATTTGAATTAATGGCAAAAAAACCAAAGTTGTCAAACATTAAAACAAAAATGTTCAGTTTGTGCCAAATATTGCACACGTAATAATAGTGGAGAAAACACATTTTTAGAAAATGCTAACATGCTCTAAAATAAATTAAACCAGAAAAGGGAAAATAAATAAAAGAAAAAGAAAATACAAAACAAAAAAATAAAATAAAACAGAACCCCCCACTAGGCCTTGGCTTCAGCCGGCCAACTGGCCCACTTCCCCCATCGGGTCGCCCCCTCCCTTCCTGTTCCCCTATCCCGCCCGCTATAGGGCACGGGCTCCGCCCGCCCGCCTCACCGGCGTCGAGCAAGGGGATAAGGATCCCCTCCCTGGCACCTCGGTCCTCCCCCTCGCCCCACTCACTCCCCTGCCACTCCCCATTCCACTCTCCCTCCCTGCGCTCTTGTAACACCCACGATGCGGCTATATCTCCCATGTGTCGGGGCATGACTTAGAGGCATAACCTCATGGTAGGCATGTCGCAAGAGGGGTAATCTTTACACATCCCATGTACTGAATAAGATAGGGATAAAGAATCGGCTTACAATCGCCACTTCACACAATACATAAATATATCATACATCATCCAGAATACAATCAAGGTCCGACTACGGAACCAAAATAAAGAAAGACAACCCCAAATGCTAGATCCGTGATCGCCCCAACTGGGCTCCTCTACTGATCATCCGGAAAAGACACATAGTAACGGCCCGAATCCTCGTCGAACTCCCACTTGAGTTCGGTAGCGTCCCATGCACTGGCATCATCGGCACCTGCATCTGTTTGGAAGTATCTGTGAGTCACGGGGACTCAGCAATCTCACACCCTCGTGATCAAAACTATTTAAGCTTAAGGGTAGGAAAGGGTAGTGAGGTGGAGCTGCACCAAGCACTAGTATATATGGTGGCTAACTTACGCAAAAGAGAGCAAGAAGAGGAGCAAAGCACGGGCGAGAAGCTAATAATGATCAAGAAGTGATCCTGAAGCTACTTACGTTCAAGCATAACACGAGACCGTGTTCTCTTCCCGGACTCCGCCGAAAAGAGACCATCACGGCTACACACGCGGTTGATTCATTTTAATTAAATTAAGTTTCAAGTTTTCTACAACTGGATATTAACAAATTCCCATCTGCCCATAACCGCGGGCACGACTTTCGAAAGTTCAAACCCTGCAGGGTTGTCCCAACTTAGCCCATCACAAGATCTCACGGTCAATGAAGGATATTCCTTCTCCTAGGACGACCTGATCAGGCTCGGAATCCCAGTTACAAGACATTTTAACAATGGTAAAACAAGACCAGCAACGCCACTGATGACCCACAAGTATAGGGGATCTATCATAGTCCTTTCGATAAGTAAGAGTGTCGAACCCAACGAGGAGCAGAAGGAAATGATAAGCGGTTTTCAGCAAGGTATTCTCTGCAAGCACTGAAATAATAGGTAACAGATAGTTTTGTGATAGGATAATTTGTAACGAGTAACAAG
Source organism: Triticum urartu (assembly GCF_003073215.2). Classification (NCBI taxonomy): domain Eukaryota; kingdom Viridiplantae; phylum Streptophyta; class Magnoliopsida; order Poales; family Poaceae; genus Triticum; species Triticum urartu. The sequence continues at coordinate 143,933,318 of NC_053023.1, forward strand.
TAACAAAAGTAAATAAAGTTCAGCAAGGTGGCCCAATCCCTTTTGTAGCAAAGGACAAGCCTGGACAAATTCTTATATAGAGAAAAGCTCTCCCGAGGACACATGGGAATATCGTCAAGCTAGGTTTCATCACGATCATATGATTCGCGTTCGGTACTTTGATAATTTGGTATGTGGGTGGACCGGTGCTTGGGTGCTGTCCTTACTTGGACAAACATCCCACTTATGATTAACCCCCATTGCAAGCATCCGCAACTACAACAGAAGTATTAAGGTAAACCTAACCATAGCATGAAACATGTGGATCCAAATCAGCCCCTTCGAAGCAACGCATAAACTAGGGTTTAAGCTTCTGTCACTCTAGCAACCCATCATCTACCTATTACTTCCCAATGCCTCCCTGTAGGCCCAAACAATGGTGAAGTGTCATGTAGTCGACGTTCACATGACACCATTAGAGGAGAGATAACATACATCTCATCAAAATATCGAACGAATGCCAAATTCACATGACTACTAATAGCAAGACTTCTCCCATGTCCTCAGGAACAAACGTAACTACTCACAAAGCATATTCATGTTCATAATCAGAGGGGTATTAATATGCATATAGGATCTGAACATATGATCTTCCACCAAATAAACCAACTAGCATCAACTACAAGGAGTAATTAACACTACTAGCAACCCACAGGTACCAATCCTGGACTTGGAGACAAGAATTGGATACAAGAGATGAACTAGGGTTTTGAGAGGAGATGGTGCTGGTGAAGATGTTGATGGAGATTGCCCTCTCCCGATGAGAGGAGCGTTGGTGATGACGATGGCGATGATTTCCCCCTCCCGGAGGGAAGTTTCCCCAGCAGAATAGCTCCGCCAGAGCCCTAGATTGATTTCGCCAAGGTTCCGCCTCATGGCGGCGGAGTCTCGTCCGGAAATATGGCTTATGATTTTTTTTCTCATCGATAGACTCCATATAGCAGAAGATGTCCACCGGAGGGCCACCAGGGGGCCCACGAGGTAGGGGGGCGCGCCCGGGGGGGGGGGGGGGCGGGCACCCCCCCCCCCCGGGGGGGGGGGGGGGGGGGCCCCGGGGGGGGGGGGGGGGGGGGGGGGGGGGGGGGTACGGCACACCCCCACCCTCGTGGGCAGGGTGTGGCCCCCTGGTGAACTTCTTGCGCTTAGTATTTTTCATATATTCTGAAAATGACTTCCGTGAAGTTTCAGGACTTTTGGAGCTGCGCATAATAGGTCCCTAATATTTGCTCCTTTTCCAGCCCATAATCCAGCTGCCGACATTCTCCCTCTTTATGTAAACCTTGTAAAATAAGAGAGAATAGGCATAAGTATTGTGACATAATGTGTAATAACAGCCCATAATGCAATAAATATCGATATAAAAGCATGATGCAAAATGGACGTATCAACTCCCCCAAGCTTACACCTCGCTTGTCCTCAAACGAAAGCCGAAATCAAAAAATATGTCCACATGTTTAGAGAAATAGGTGTCGATAAAAATAAAATACGGACATGAGGGCATCATGATCATTCTTAGAACAACAACTTATATAATTCTTGTCATATGATCTCTTATGGTAGAGTAACAATTCAATCACAATTTCGAGTATGAATCATAAACTTCATTGAAAACCAACAAACTATAATCTCAGTCATTGAAGCAATTGCAATTTATCATAACATAGGAAAGAGTCAATATATAAGAGCTTTTCAGCAAGTCCACATACTCAACTATCATATAGTCTTTCACAATTGCTAACACTCATGCAATACTTATGGGTATGGAGTTTTAATCAGACACAGAGAAAGATAGGGGCTTATAGTTTTGCCTCCCAACGTTTTACCTCAAGGGTAATGTCAACAATAATAGTTCATGAAAACTCACATCCAATTAGCCATATATACCAGGATCTTTCCAACATGTTGTGCTTGCCAAAAGATAAAATTTAAAAAGGAAGGGTGAAGATCACCATGACTCTTATGTAGGGTAGGAGATAAAGATAAAAGATAGGCCCTTCGCAGAGGGAAGCAGAGGTTGTCATGTGCTTTTACGGTTGGATGCACAAAATCTTAATGCGAAAGAACATCACTTTATATTGCCACTTGCACTACAAAAAAATAGACTTCTGAGATGATACGTGTTTGTCACAGTAGGTCGCTTTTTTTTTCATGCATGTACATCCATGACAAATTTATGACAGAATCAAGATAGTCATACCTGTGCTGTCATAGATGTGTTCCATGACATTACCAAAATTATCATCACGGAAGTGTCCACTTCCATGACGATAAATCGCGCGTCACAGAAGTGCTTTCGTCAAGGGTCACAGAAGTGCTTTTATGGTTGGATGCACAAAATCTTAATGCGAAAGAACGTCACTTTATATTGCCACTTGTGATATGGACCTTTATTATGCAGTCCGTCGCTTTTATTTCTTCCATATCACCCGATCGTATAAATCTTATTTTCTCTCACACTAATAAGTCATACATATTTAGAGAGGAATTTTTATTGCTTGCACCGATGATAACTTACTTGGAGGATCTTACTCAGTCCATAGGTAGGTATGGTGGACTCTCATGGCAAAACTGGGTTTAGGGATATTTGGAAGCACAAGTAGTGTAACATCCCAAATTTCCAATTTGGAATGTTATACATTAGATCATCAATGCATATCATATTTTATTTTGCATTTTGGTTGATCCTAGAAATTCTACGCAACTCCATGACCCAGGGAGAGAGTTGGGGATTTCGTTATTTTCATATTTGAGTTTTCTCAAATTTTGAGGATAGGATCATTGATTTTATTTATTTTATCATCAATTATTTCTACTACAAAAATATGAGAGAGGGAATAAAATGACTTTCCCAAAATAAAGAAATATTGAGGATTTAATAATAAAATCAAATAAGATTTTATTTCGGAGTTTTCGGTGTTTTATTTGAATTTAGGAAAAATGTGCGTTTTTCAAAATTGCATTTAGGTCCCAAATAAATGTTCACCTTGTGCGGCCTGATTTTAGAAGCCCGTGAAAATTTATTACGGAATTTTTGGAGTCTGTTTAGTATTTCTTTTTATTTTTCTTCCGAGCGGAATAATTAAAAAAAATGAACCGACCTACGGGCCGTGTCCGACTAGGACTCCGGCCCGAGGGGGCCTTTATAACCCGAGGCCCAGCCCTAGGGGAAACCCTAGCCGCCCCAGCTCCCAAGCCGCGCCGCCACCCGGTCCCGCCGCCGCCGCCTGCGCCCGCCGTCGCGCCGCCTGCGCCCGCCGCCGCGCCGCCACCCGGTTCCGCCGCCGCCGCCTGCGCCCGCCGCCGCGCCGTGCCGCCGCTGCCCGTCGCCGCGCCGCCGTCGCCGGACGCCGCCGCCGCCGTCGCCGGACGCCGCCGCCGAGGTTCGCCGCGCCTCGACTTCCGTGCCAACGGTTTCTTTTAAAAAAAATCGGTTTTCGTCGGTTTTTTTAGATTCGGTTTTTTAAATAGATCGGTTTTTCTGGTTTATTTAAATAGCGAGCGTTCGTCCGTACGTTCATTCTAGCGAGCGTTTGTCGTTTTTCTTTTTCTCGGATTTAATCCGCGATTTTTCTGATCGCTATTCCTGATCCAATTTTCGTTTTAGTATAACTTTTCGCTCGTTTATCGGAATCAGGCGATTCAAGCGCCTGGAGTTTCGTCTTGAAACCCTCTATCCGTTTAACCAACTTAAACAAGATTTTGCTACTGTAAAATTTTCCTTAGATCCAGATTACTAGAAAGAAGTTGTTTTTTTTTCGCCGTTTGACTTTCGTTGCTTCGTTCCATATTATTCTTTTTGCCAACCGGAGTTCTTAAGTTGAACCTTCTGGTTAGATCTCTTATTTGAGTTTTACCTGTGCATTAGATGAGTACTTATTGTATGCTTGTTTGTTTGTCTGTGATAGAATACCCGGAGTGAGCCGCTTGTTACTTCGAATCATTAGGTCTCCCAGATCATCAGCAAGGCAAGTAACACTTTGATCATACCTTTTCTACTACCCAGTTTTATTGCATTAGATCAATTCTCACACATTGCATGATTAGGATCTAATTAAATTGTGGGATGGGAAGTAGATGAGGTAGCACCTATTACCTGTTATTAACAAACCTTTGGGAGTTACTTCTATGTTTGCTTATTATGCCATGCTAAAGTAGTAGACGTGGATTGGGTGAGTGATATCCATGACAGATGTGAGATTGTTAATTAATGGTTTATCTAAGGTGGCAACTTAAACACACATCTGGGTGGATTGAGGCACCTGGGTATTCCAGGACTTGCCTGTTTTCTTTTGGACCGCCACCCAGGCTCAAAGGGATCATGAGACTATTCATACTAGAAACTTCCGTGTGCAGCCACAAGCTATTATGGGCTCTAGCATAGTTGACTAAGTTGTGCAAACTCTTACAATGGTAGACTAGCAGATGTAGGGGATGTAGGTGGTACAGTCTACCCAATCGTAAGGTGCTAGCGCTTCTGAAAGACTATGTCTCGGTCATCCGTCTTCTCAAACACCATGTAGTGCGAGAAACCAAACGGAGGCGATCGAGTCTTGTGGGGAAAAGTGCGCAAACCTCTGTAGAGTGTAATAAACTAATCATGGTTAGCCGTGTCCCCGGTTATGGACATCTTGAGTATCTAGTACCTAGATTATCATGTGAATCTCATCATGTTACTTTAATTAATATTGTTGGGTTCTAATGTTGATGCTTAATTGGGATTGAGAATGCTGTCAACCATTCTCAATGTTTAACAACTACCATGATAGTTAAATAACTTTATTCCTCTGAAGTAGGGAAAAATTGGCTTTATGCAAAACTGTAACCATAGAGCTTTCCACCAGCCAAATTTGCATATAGTTTAGCTGTTTCATTCCATTACTCTCTATGTGTTACATTGCCAGCATATTCCATGTGCTGACCCGTTTTGGGCTGCAACATTAATGTTGCAGACTTTTCAGACGATGATTAAGGAGTTTTTAGGTCGTGGTTCTATACTCAGTGATGCCGTTGGAGTTGATGGACTCACTTATCTTCCAAGCCTTCCGTTGTTATCGTTATTTGATGGCCTTAAGCCATATTTATTGTAATAAGTTCTCTTTTGAGACACTCGATGTAATAAGTGTGTGATTGCTACTCTATTATAAATCCTCCGAGTACCGTGTGGTGTCAGCATTACTGATCCAGGGATGACACCGGAGCACAGAGATCAGACTGTTTGAGGTCTGGTCGCTACAGAGATGGTATCAGAGCACACGCTGACTGTAGGACACGACCACTAAGTTAGAGACCTAGATCACTATTCACTCTCTTCTCTTCTGACCTCTCATCTTTTCTACTCTTTAGGATGGCGGATGCAAGGAACAAGTTCACACAACCGGATGAAGATACACCCTTTGGACGACACTTGAAGGAAGTCACTAGATACCTGAACATAGGAGTACCAAGCTTCACGGGAACCTACAACGCCACTTTACCTGAAGAAGAGCGCTGGATGATTCAAGTTCAAGTTCCAGGAAGGACGTTCATGCCAGTCACTGAGCCCAAGAGTTTTCTTTTGATGCACCAACTTGGAGTCTAGGAAAGAGCATGGCAGCTCACATCGCCATGGGACGCATTGGAGAAGTCTACCGCAAGGATCTCAAGGATACTATCTACCAGATTTGTGGGCGCCGAGATGAACACTGGGAAATGATCAGCACCAGGAAGGATAGATCAATTGCAGCTTTTATCCAGGAGTTAAACCAGCACATTCGACGACAGGAGAACCAGATGTGCGCCGACATGATAGATCTGAAGAAGGCAAGGACAAGAATCAAGGAACTGGAGGAAGAACTCAAGGCTACACGTGAAGATTATGAAGAGGAAATTGAAGTATTGGTGGAGAAGAATGACGACCTGATCAAGAAGATTGGAATATTTATGGGAGTCCCTACACCAGTAGATGAAGACGAAGACCCCAAGGAGATTAGCCCGGAAGACTACATCATCATTGACGGCACCGACTCGGAACCAGATAGTAGCAATGATGAATATGTTGATGAAGCTGGAGCAGATATCATGGAGTCTGCAACCGAAGAATATTTCTAGTAGACCACCTCATCAGTAGTAGTAGTCCACCATGTAAAAATAGTAGTCCGAGCACTTTTGCGATAGTTAGATCGATTGTATGCCTTTGTTTGATTGAATGAAGTGAATTGTTTGCTTTTGCCTCATGTGCATATGGGTAGTGTTTTCTCTTTAGACCCCCTCTATTCTTATATCTCATCTTTTCTAAACCCTCAGATGCCTCCGAGACGTGACCCCGGATTTGCCTTTCCACCGGAGCTCACCCAGTTGATCCAGCAGCAGAACACGTTGATGCAGTTGCTAGTCCAGAATCAGAATCAGGGGAACAACAACAACAACCCACCACCACCACCACCTGTTGACCACTTAGCCCGTTTTCTTAGGCTGAATCCGCCGGTGTTTTCCAGTAGCACCGAGCCGATAGTAGCAGATGATTGGCTCCGCAAGACAGCTAGGGAGTTGACCACAGCAGGATGCACAGATGCGGAGAAGGTGAAGTTTGCCGCACATGAGCTAGAAGGACCCGCAACATCATGGTGGGAGAATTTCACCGCCACTTTCCCTGTCGACACTGTCACATGGGACCAGTTTCAGCAGGCTTTTCGTACTGCCCACATTTCAGCAGGAGCTATGGCCATGAAGAAGCGTGAGTTTCGCAACTTGCGCCAAGGAGGACGGACAGTTGGCCAGTATGTGGAGGAATTTAGTAAGCTAGCACGTTATGCCCCAGATGACATCGCTACGGATGCAGCTAAGCAGGAGAAGTTTCTGGAAGGACTGAATGATGAGTTGAGCATGTAGTTGATGGTAGCAACCTTCAACAACTACCAGGAGTTGGTAGATCATGCTCTTATGATTGAAGGGAAGCAGCAGCAAATTGAGAATCGCAAGAGGAAGTATGGACAAGGAAAGTACAATTTACGAGCTCAGCAGAAGCCACGTTTTACCCCTAGACCAGGAGGACATTTTTAGCATACCCATGGAGGAGGTAGCTCGCACAATCACAATGGCACCAAGAATGGTAATGGCAATGGAGGAAGCAACAGCCAGAACCGCACCAACCCCTCAACCCTAGCCAAGAAGGACCTGAGCCAAGTCACTTGTTTTAAGTGCCAGAAGACCGGACATTATGCCAATGAATGTCCTGAAGGCCAAAATGGCAATGGAAGTTCTGGGAAGAAGCCGAACCCTTTCAACAGGGGACAGGTGAACCACGTTAGCGTGGAGGAGGTTGAAGCTCAGCCCAGTGCAGTAATAGGTAAGTTTTTGGTTAAGTCATTTATTGCACTCGTTCTTTTTGATACTGGTGCATCGCATTCATACATCTCAAGGGGATTTGTGGATAAGTATAACCTACCAACCCAATCCCTTAGGTCACCCATGTTAGTAACCTCGCCCAGAGTAGAGTATGTGGCTAGTCTATGGTGTGATCGGTTACCATTAAGGATTGGTAACTATGTTTTTCCCTCAGAACTAATAGTATTGGAATCCCAAGGATTGGATGTGATATTAGGCATGGATTGGTTATCAAAGTATGAAGGGAATATAGAATGTGCTAGTAAGTCAATTTTGCTTACCACCCCAGAAGGGAGAAGGATCAAGTATGTATCCCAGCATGTGCCAAAGAGGACTCAAGTAAATTGCTTAACAGGAGTTGTGCAGGAGGAAGTACCAGTGGTAAGGGATTTCCCTGATGTATTTCCAAAGGAGTTGCCAGGCATGCCACCGGATAGAGATATTGAGTTTTTGATTGAGGTATTGCCAAGAACAGGGCCAATATCAAAGAGACCATATAGGATGCCAGCAAAGGATTTGGTGGAAATTAAGAAGCAGATTAAGGAGTTACTGGATAAAGGATATATTCGCCCAAGTTCTTCGCCTTGGGGATCGCCAGTACTTCTAGTGGAGAAGAAGGATGGATCGTTAAGGATGGTTGTTGATTATCGAGGATTGAATGAAGTAACGATCAAGAACAAGTACCCACTACCAATGATCAACGATCTGTTTGATCGATTGCAAGGAGCTAAGGTATTTTCCAAGATCGATCTGCGATCAGGATACCACCAGTTGAAGATTTGAGAACAGGATATTCCGAAGACAGCTTTTACAACCAGGTATGGGCTGTATGAGTATACCGTTATGTCATTTGGTCTGACTAACGTCCCTGCCTATTTTATGAACATGATGAACAAAGTGTTTATGGAGTTTCTAGATAAGTTCGTCGTAGTGTTCATTGATGATATCCTGGTTTACTCGAAGAATGAAGAGGAGCATAAGGAGCATTTGCGTTTGGTACTTGGAAAGCTCAGAGAACATCAATTATATGCCAAGTTCAGCAAATGTGAGTTTTGGTTGAAGGAAGTAGGATTCCTCGGACACGTTATATCTGGAGAAGGTATAGCAGTTGATCCCACTAAAGTTGATACCGTGACCAAGTGGGAAGCCCCAACAACAGTTGGAGAGATCTGGAGTTTTCTTGGACTCGCAGGATACTACCGGAGATTTATTGAGAATTTCTCAAAGATTGCGAAGCCTATGACTGAGTTGTTAAAGAAGGATACCAAGTTCATATGGACAGAGGAATGTGAGGCTAGTTTCCAGGAGTTGAAGAAACGCTTAGTTACCTCACCAGTATTGATTTTGCCAGACCAGACCAAAGATTATGAGGTGTATTGCGACGCTTCACGTCGAGGACTTGGAGCAGTGCTTATGCAGGAAGGGAGAGTTGTTTCATATGCCTCAAGACAACTGAAGCCTCATGGGTTGAATTATGCTATGCATGATTTGGATTTAGCAGCCGTAGTGCATGCTTTGAAAACATGGAGACATTTTCTCATTGGAAATCATTGTGAGGTGTACACGGATCATAAGAGTTTGAAGTAAGAAAACGGAGTCCGGAGAGCACACGAGGTGCCCACGAGGTAGGGGGCGCGCCCAGGGGGGTAGGGCGCGCCCTCCACCCTCGTGGAGCCCTTGTGTCCTTTCCGGACTGCTTCTTATTTTTCTATTTTTCTAAATATTACAAAACAGAGGAAAATTGCCATTAGAACTGTTTTGGAGTCGGTTTACTTACCGTACCTGTGACGCCCCCGATTTGACCGTACACTAATCATGCACGCAAATGTGTACGATCAAGATCAAGGACTCACGGGAAGATATCACAACACAACTCTACAAATGAAATAAGTCATACAAGCATCATATTACAAGCCAGGGGCCTCGAGGGCTCGAATACAAGAACTCGATCATAGACGAGTCAGCGGAAGCAACAATATCTGAGTACAGACATAAGTTAAACAAGATTGCCTTAAGAAGGCTAGCACAAACTGGGATACAGATCGAAAGAGGCGCAGGCCTCCTGCCTGGGATCCTCCTAACTACTCCTGGTCGTCGTCAGCGGGCAGCACATAGTAGTAGGCACCTTCGGGGTAGTAGGAGTCGTCGTCGACGGTGGCGTCTGGATCCTGGGCTCCAACATCTGGTTGCGACAACCAGGTAGAAGGGGTAGGGGGAAAAGAGGGAGAAAGCAACCGTGAGTACTCATCCAAAGTACTCGCAAGCAAGGAGCTACACTACATATGCATGGGTATATGTGTAAAGGGCCATATCGGTGGACTGAACTGCAGAATGCCAGAATAAGGGGGAGATAGCTAATCCTGTCGAAGACTACGCTTCTGGCAGCCTCCGTCTTGCAGCATGTAGAAGAGAGTAGACTGAAGTCCTCCAAGTAGCATCGTATAGCATAATCCTAACCGATGATCCTCCCCTCGTCGCCCTGTGAGAGAGTGATCACCGGTTGTATCTGGCACTTGGAAGGGTGTGTTTTATTAAGTATCCGGTTCTAGTTGTCATAAGGTCAAGGTACAACTCCAAGTCGTCCTGTTACCGAAGATCACGACTATTCGAATAGATTAACTTCCCTGCAGGGGTGCACCACATAACCCAACACGCTCGATCCCATTTGGCCGGACACACTTTTCTGGGTCATGCCCGGCCTCGGAAGATCAACACGTCGCAACCCCACCTAGACCAAGAGAGAGGTCAGCACGCCGGTCTAAACATAAGCGCCCAGGGGTCTGGGCCCATCGCCCTTAGCACACCTGCACGTTGCGTGGGCGGCCGGAAGCAGACCTAGCCTAGTAGGCATTCCAGTCCAATCCAGCGCGCGCCGCTCCGTTGCTGATGTCACGAAGGCTTCGGCTGATACCACGACTTCGAGTGCCCATAACTGTCCCCGCGTAGATGGTTAGTGCGTATAGGCCAGTAGCCAGACTCAGATCAAATACCAAAATCTCGTTAAACGTGTTAAGTATCTGCGAACGCCGACCAGGGCCAGGCCCACCTCTCTCCTAGGTGGTCTCAACCTGCCCTGTCGCTTCGCCTCAAAGTAACAATCGGGGGCCGTCGGGAACCCAGGCCCACCTCTACCGGGATGGAGCCACCTGCCCCTTCAGCCCCCATCTCCGAACAGTATCACAGGTAAGGTAACTGTGTAAGGAATATTGTATATGCCCGTGATCACCTCCCGAAGTGATCACGGCCCAGTAGTATAGCATGGCAGACGGACAAGAGTGTAGGGCCACTGATGGAACACTAGCATCCTATACTAAGCAGTAGGATAGCAGGTAATGGTACCAACCGTAGTAGCAAGGACAGGCTATGCATCAGGATAGGAATAACGGAAAGCAGTAACATGCTACACTACTCTAATGCAAGTAGTATAGAGGAGAGTAGGCGATATCTGGTGATCAAGGGGGGGCCTTGCCTGGTTGCTCTGGCAAGAGAGAGGGGTCGTCAACTCCGTAGTCGTACTGGGTAGTAGCGGCGTCGGTCTCGGTGTCTAGCGGAAGAAGAGGGGGGAAGAAACAATAAATATAATGCAAACAGATGCATAACGATGCATGACAAGGCAAGTAACGGTGCTAGGGGTGCCCTAACGCGGTATTAGGTGATACCGGTGAAGGGGGATAACATCCGGGAAAGTATCCCCGGTGTTTCGTGTTTTCGGACAGATGAACCGGAGGTGAAATGTTGCAGGCTCACTATGCTAGGGACGCGTGGCGGACGAACGGGCTGCGTATCCGAATTCGTCTCGTCGTTCTGAGCAACTTTCATGTACAAAGTTTTTCCATCCGAGCTACGGTTTATTTTCTATTAATTTTAAAAGATTTAAATCATTTTCAGGATTTATTTAATTATTTTAATGCAACATTATCCAGAACAGTGTTTGCTGACGTCAGCATGACATCAGCAGTCAACAAGGTTGACTGGGTCAAACTGACGTGTGGGCCCAGTGGGACCCACATGTCATACTATGTTAAGTTAATTAGGGTTAGGTTAAACTAATTATTGCTTAGTTAGACTAACAGGTTAATTAGATTAATTAAGTAGGATTAATTAACTTAATTAATTCCTTAATTAATTAATTAATTTTTAATTAATCAATTATTTATTTATCTCTTTTTTTAATCTCTTTTTTTAACGTTCTCTGGGCGGGGCCCATGTGTCATAGGCCCAGGGGGGCCATAGCGGGCCGGGCGTGCGGGCGCGGCTGTGGGCGAAGCCGCAGCCCGCCCAGGAGCGAGGCGCAACAGGAGCAGGGCCGAGGGGCGCGGCTGGTGCAGCCGGCCGGCGGCGGCGGCAGAAGGGCCGCCCCGGGTGGCGCCACGGGAGGGCATATGGAGCGGAGGCGGCGACGAGCGCTACGGGGCGCGCGAGCGCAAGCAGGTACGGGGCTCGCGGCCAGCACGACCAAGGCGCGGGCGCAGGCAAGCCGTGGCCAGCGGCTGGAGACAGGGGGAGGCCAGTGCGGGGGGGGGGGGGGGGGGGGGGGGGGGGGGGGGGGGGGGGGGGGGGGGGGGGGGGGGGGGGGGGGGGGGGGGGGGGGGGCGAGGCAACGGCGGGTCGGCGGCGCGAGGCGCGCTGCGGGTGTGGCATAGGCCGCGACCGATGCGTGGCCGTGGCCGGGGATGCCGCGGCAGAGCGCGAGCGGGCGCTGGGAGGGGCCGCGGTGCGCGGTAGCGTGCGCGTGCGGAACGGCGCGGCGAGCGCAGGATGAGGCCGCGAGGCGTGCGCGCGTGCGCGTGGAAGACAGGGGAGCAGAGGGGGAAGCTCACAGGGAGGCGTAGGGGTTCGAGCAGCGGGGGTTGAGGAGGAGATCAGAGACGACGTTCCGGCGGGGAGGCAGGTCGGTGGGGAGGAGGAAGCAGGCCGGCGAGGTGGTCCGTCGAGGAGGAGGGCGGCGAGGCGGCGCTTCGGCCGGCGGGGGAGCGTGCGGTCGTGGGGGGGTTAGGGTTTCGGTCGCCCCAGGGGTTATGGGGAGTGGATAAGGAGGACTGGGGGAGGCCGGCTGGGCAGGTGGGCTGTGGCCCAAGGAGGGGGGCTTGCGGCCTGCCGGGCCAAAGCCCAGGGGGCAGGGGGTTTCCCCCCCCTTTTCCCTTTTTTTAGTTGTTTTGTTTTCTATTATTATTTAATTTTCTTTTCTATTTTTAGTTTTACAAAATTACCACTAGTGCCCAAATTTGTAATAATCAACAAACTACTGTAAGATTAATTCTTAACCCATAATAAAATAGTTTTAGCATTTTATAAATTCGATAGGCATTTGTTTAATTGTTCTCACTTCTGTTTTAATTGTTTTAGAGCCTTTAAACATTTTATCAAAGTTTGGTTTCTCCACCATAATTACTTACGATTTATTTGACACAACCCGAACATTTTAGTTTGATATTTGAAAATTTTACTGTTTGCCTATATTTTAAATTTTAAATTTGAATCGTTTTTGAACTAACTCGAGCTTATCAACAGTAACCGAGGTGACGTGGCACCATTAGCAGAGGTTTACTGTAGCTCGATTATCCGGGCGTCACAGTACCACATACCTATTTCTTTTTGGATTCTGAAATGTTCTGGAAAGTGTCCCTTATGTAGTCCTCCGGGGTTACAGTTTCAATAACATTGGTTTCAACATTTATAAGATTACCTGAGATATAATGCTTAATTCTTTGACCGTTCACCACCTTCGGATTTGTGCCTTCGAAGTTGTTGATTTTTATGGCACTGGAATGATAGACCTCCTCGATAACGTATGGACCTTCCCATTTAGACAGAAGTTTTCCTGCAAAAAATCTTAAACGAGAGTTGTATAGCAATACATAGTCACCTACATTAAACTCACGCTTTTGTATTCTTTTGTCATGCCATCTTTTAACTTTTTATTTAAACAATTTGGCATTCTCATAGGCTTGGGTTCTCCATTCATCAAGTGAGCTAATGTTAAATAACCTCTTTTCACCAGCAAGTTTGAAATCATAATTGTGCTCTTTAATAGCCCAATAAGCCTTATGTTCTAGTTCGAGAGGTAAGTGACATGCTTTTCCATAAACCATTTTATATGGGGACATACCCATAGGATTTTTATATGCAGTTCTATAGGCCCATAGTGCATCATCAAGTTTCTTGGACCAATTCTTTCTAGATCTATTGACAGTCTTTTGCAGAATTAATTTGAGTTCTCTATTGCTCAATTCTACTTGACCACTAGACTATGGTAGATAAGGAGATGCAATTCTATGTTTAACATCATATTTAGCAAACATTTTACGGAAAGCACCATTTATAAAATGTGAACCACCATCAGTCATTAAATATCTAGGGACTCCAAACCTTGGAAAAATAATTTCTTTAAGCATCTTAATAGAGGTGTTATGATCAGCACTACTAGTTGGAATAGCTTTTACCCACTTAGTAACATAATCAACAGCAACTAAAATATGTGTGTAACCATTAGAGGCAGGAAAAGGTCCCATATAATCAAAGCCCCAAACATCAAATGGTTCAATAACAAGTGAATAATTCATAGGCATTTCTTGATGTCTACTAATATTACAATTCTTTGACATTCATCACAAGACAAGACAAACTTACGGGCATCCTTGAAGAGAGTAGGCCAATAAAAACCGGATTGCAATACCTTATGCGCAGTTCTATCTCCAGCGTGGTGTCCTCCATAAGCCTCGGAATGACACAACGTCTAATAACACCATCTACTCCTTCTTTATAAAGATGTGGGTCATCCCAAAAGTAATGTCTCAAATCATAGAAGAACTTTTTCTTTTGCTGATATGTGAAACTAGGTGGTATAAACTTAGCAACAATATAATTAGCATAATCAGCATACCATGGAGTAGTATGAGAAGCATTTATGACATTAATTGTTCATCAGGAAAGCTATCATCAATAGGTAGTGGGTGATCAAGCACATTTTCTAACCTAGACAGGTTGTCTGCAACGGGGTTCTCAGCTCCCTTTCTATCAACAATATGCAAATCAAATTCTTGTAGCAGGAAAACCCATCTAATAAGTCTAGGTTTAGCATCTTTCTTTTCCATAAGGTATTTAATAGCAGCATGATCTGTGTGAAGAGTTACTTTAGAATCAACAATATAAGGTCTGAACTTATCACATGCAAATACAACTGCTAAGAATTCCTTTTCAGTAGTAGCATAATTTCTCTAAGCATTGTCTAGAGTTTTACTAGCATATTGAATAACATTTAATTTCTTATCAACTCTTTGCCCTAGAACAACACCTACAACATAATCACTAGCATCACACATAATTTCAAAGGGTAATTCCAATCAGGTGGCTGAACAATAGGTGCAGAGATCAATGCTTTCTTAAGTATTTCAAATGCTTCTACGCAATCATCATCAAAAACAAATGGTATATCCTTTTGTAATAAATTAGTCAGAGGCCAAGAAATTTTTCAGAAGTCCTTAATGAACCTCCTATAAAAACTGGCGTGACCAAGGAAACTTCTTATACCTTTGGTGTCCTTGGGACATGGCATATTTTCAATAGCATCAACCTTAGCTTTATCAACTTCAATACCTCTTTCAAAAACTTTATGCCCCAAGACAATACCTTCATTAACCATAAAGTGGCACTTTTCCCAATTCAAGACAAGATTAGTTTCTTCACATCTCTGCCAAACTCGATCAAGGTTGCTTAAGCAATCATCAAAAGAGGATCCATAAACGGAGAAATCGTCCATGGAAACCTCACAAATCTTTTCACAAAAGTCAGAGAATATAGCCATCATGCATCTTTGAAAGGTAGCAGGTGCATTACATAAACCAAAAGGCATACGTCTATAAGCAAAAGTACCAAAAGGGCAAGTGTAAGTAGTCTTTGATTGATCATTGGCTGGCACAGGTATTTGAGAGAAACCAGAATAACCATCTAGAAAGCAAAAATGTGTATGTTTGGATAATCTTTCTAGCATTTGATCGATAAAAGGTAAGGGGTAATGATCCTTTTTAGTAGCCTTATTTAATTTGCGGAAATCAATTACCATCCTATAACCTGTAATAATTCTTTGCGGAATCAATTCATCTTTATCATTTGGAACGACAGTAATACCTCCCTTCTTAGGGACACAATGGATAGGGCTTACCCACTGACTATCAGCAACGAGATAAACTATACCTGCCTCAAGAAGCTTTAGTATTTCCTTTCTTACCACTTCCTTCATCTTAGGATTCAGCCGTTGTTGATGATCACGAATTGGTTTGGCATCTTCCTCCAAATTTATTTTGTGTTGACACAGAGTGGGACTAATGCCTTTAAGATCATCAAGAGTATATCCAATAGCAGCGCGGTGCTTCCTCAGAGTTTTCATAATCTCTCTTCTTCATGCTCCTAAAGGTTAGCACTAATAATAATAGGATATATCTTCTTTTCATCAAGATAAGCATATTTAAGAGTATCAGGTAACAGTTTAAGCTCAAACACGGGATCACCCTTGGGTGGAGGAGGATCCCCTAGGATTTCAACAAGCAAATTGTGTGTCAGGATGGGTTCCTATTTAAAGAATACTTCATCTATTTCCCTTCTTTCATTCATAAACATATCATTTTCATGGTCTAGCAAATATTGTTCTAAAGGATCACTAGGAGGTACGTCAATAGAAGCAAGACCAATAATTTCATATTTACTAGGAAATTCCTCTTCACGGTGTTGTCTATGAAATTTAGAGAAATTAACCTCATGATACATATCACCCAAACCAATAGTAACAACATCCTTTTTGCAATCTATCTTAGCATTAACTGTGTTCAAGAAGGGTCTACCAAATATAATGGGACAAAAGCTATCTTGTGGGCGACCAAGAACAAGAAAATCAGCAGGATATTTAGTTTTCCCACACAAGACTTCAACATCTCTAACAATTCCCATTGGTGAAATAGTATCTCTATTGGCAAGTTTAATTGTGACATCAATAACTTCTAACTCAGCGGGTGCAATGTCATGCATAATTTCTTTGTATAAGTCAAAAGGTATTGCACTAGCACTAGCACCCATATCACATAAGCCATGATAACAATGATCTCCTATTTTAACAGAAATAACAGGTATGCCTACCACAGGTCTATGTTTATCTTTAGCACAAGGTTTGGCAATTCTAGCGGTTTCATTACAGAAATGAATAACATGCCCATCAATATTATCAGCCAAGAGATCTTTAACAATAGCAATATTAGGTTCAACTTTAATTTGCGCAGGAGGTGTATAAGTTCTAATATTGGTTTTATGAACCAAAGTTGAAGCTTTAGCATGATCCTTTATCCTAACAGGAAAAGGTGGTTTCTCAACATAAGCAGTAGGAATAATAGGATCATTATAAGTGACAGTCTTTCCTTCAACTTAAATAGGTGCAGCTACTTTTAGTTCTATGGGAGGATGATATTTAAACCACTTCTCCTTAGGGAGATCGATATGAGCAGCAAAAGATTCATAGAAAGAAGCTACTATCTCAGAGTCAAGTCCATATTTAGTGCTAAATTAACGGAAAACTTCGGTATCCATAAAAGATTTAACACAATCAAACTTAGGTGTCATACCTGACTCCTTATCTTTGTCGAGGTCCCAATCTTCAGAGTTGCGTTTAATTCTTTCCAATAAATCCCATTTGAATTCAATAGTCTTCATCATAAAAGAGCCAGCACAAGAAGTATCGAGCATGGTGCGATTGTAATCAGAAAGCCGAGCATAATTTTTTTGAATAATCATTTCTCTTGAGAGCTCATGATTGGGGCATGAATTTAACATTGATTTAAGCCTCCCCCAAGCTTGAGCGATGCTTTCTCCTTCGCGAGGCCAGAAATTATATATATAATTGCGATCATGATGAACAAGATGCATAGGATAAAACTTCTGATGAAATTCCAATTTCAATCATTTGTAGTTCCATCACCCCGTATCATCACATAGCCTATACCATGTCAATGCATATCACTTCAAAGATAAAGGGAAGACCTTTTTCTTAACAACATCTCCGTGGACACCTACAAGCTTAAATAATCCACAAACTTCATCCACATATATTAGGTGCTCATCAGGATGCTTTGTTCCATCTCCTGCAAAAGGATTAGCTAGCAGTTTTTCTAACATACCCGAAGGAATTTGAAAGCAGACATTTTCATTTTCAGTAGGTTCAGTAGGTTGAGGAGCAACTCCTTGCTCTACTGGTCGGGGTGAAGATACCCCGAACAAGCCCCTCAGAGGATTACTTTCCATAGTAACAAGTGACAGTAAATATCAGCACACTATATAAATTTTTCCATACCAAATTCCACCTACCAAAGGCGCTTCACTCCCCGGCAACGGCGCCAGAAAAGAGTCTTGATGACCCACAAGTATAGGGGATCTATCGCAGTCCTTTCGATAAGTAAGAGTGTCGAACCCAACGAGGAGCGGAAGGAAATGATAAGCGGTTTTCAGGAAGGTATTCTCTACAAGCACTGAAAAATAGGTAACAGATAGTTTTGTGATAGGATAATTTGTAACGATTAACTAGTAAAAAGTAAATAAAGTGCAGAAAGGTGGCCCAATCCCTTTTGTAGCAAAGGACAAGCCTGGAAAAATTCTTATATAGAGAAAAGCGCTCCCGAGGACACATGGGAATATCGTCAAGCTAGGTTTCATCACGATCATATGATTCACGTTCGGTACTTTGATAATTTGGTATGTGGGTGGACCGGTGCTTGGGTGCTTTCCTTACTTGGACAAGCATCCCACTTATGATTAACCCCCATTGCTAGCATCCGCAACTACAACATAAGTATTAAGGTAAACCTAACCATAGCATGAAACATATGGATCCAAATCAGCCCCTTACGAAGCAACGCATAAACTAGGGTTTAAGCTTCTGTCACTCTAGCAACCCATCATCTACTTATTATTTCCTAATGCCTCCCTCTAGGCCCAAACAATGGTGAAGTGTCATGTACTCGACATTCACATGACACCACTAGAGGAGAGACAACATACATCTCATCAAAATATCAAACGAATACCAAATTCACATGACTACTAATAGCAAGACTTCTCCCATGTCCTCAGGAACAAACATAACTACTCACAAAGCATATTCATGTTCATAATCAGAGGGATACTAATATGCATATAGGATCTGAAAATATGATCTTCCACCAAATAAACCAACTAGCATCAACTACAAGGAGTAATTAACACTACTAGCAACCCACAGGTACCAATCCCGGACTTGGAGACAAGAATTGGATACAAGAGATGAACTAGGTTTTTGAGATCCGCCGGTTTTGACACTGACATTGGTGCTTTCATTGAGAGTTCCTCTGTGCCGTCGCCGTCAGGCCCGATGGCTCCTACGATCATCGATGGCGATGCAGTCCAGGGTGAGACCTTCCTCCCCGGACAGATCTTCGTCTTTGGCGGCTTCGCACTGCGGGCCGATTCACTTGGCCATCTAGAGCAGATCGAAAGCTATGCCCCTGGCCGTCAGGTCAGATTCGGAAGTTTAAACTACATGGCCGACATCCGCGGGGACTTGATCTTCGACGGATTCGAACCACTGCCGAGCGCGCCGCACTGTAAAGTCGAGCATGATCTTGCTCTGCCGCCGAACAATGCCCTGGAGGCCGCACCCGCATCGGCTCCGACCCCTAGTTCGGAGCCGACTGCGACGATCGAGGATGGGCGGTTGGACGCCACCTCGGGGGCTGCGATCCCAACGGCGGTTGAGCCGAACACCAGCCCCGTACTCTACAAGACTCGTGACTCCATGGAGCCGGATTCTTCTCTGGACTCCGAACCCTCCGCGCCCCTGCCGAGCGAATCCGATTGGGCGCCGATCATGGAGTTCACGGCCGCGGACGTCTTTCAGCACTCGCCTTTCGGCGATATCCTGAAATCACCGAAGTCTCTCTCTTTGTCAGGAGAGCCCTGGCCGGACTACGGTCAGCAAGGTTGGGGTACGGACGATGAAGAAATTCAAAGCCCACCCACCACCCACTTGGTAGCCACTGTCGACAATTTAACCGACATGCTCGACTTCAACTCCGACGACATTGACGGTATGGACGCCGATGAAGGAGACGATGAAGAACTAGCGCCTATCGAGCCCTGGAACGCCACCTCATCAGATGATGTATACATAGTGGACGCACCCAAAGATGACGACGAGGAGCGGAAGGACGCACCGAAGGATTGTTCCCTCGAAAAGCAGTCAAAGCGGCAACGCAAGCGCCGCCCCAAATCCCGCCTCGACAGAAATAGCGATCACACTGATCCAGCGCTGGAGCAGGGTGAACCGCTGCCAGACAATGGCAATCCGGATAATCAAACCGAACAAACAAATCTTATCAATGATAATGGTCCGGACGACATAACGCCGGACAGGCACTCGGAGCAGCAGAATGCTTGTAAAAGGCTCGTTGCCACTGCAAGGAGCCTCAAAAAGAAGAAGCGGAGGCTCAAGGCCGCGCAAAACACGCTCCAATTTAGATGGAGCAAAATACTCAACACTGTAGCAAGGTACGGCGACAATCGCCCCTCCAAGAGCTACCCAAAGCAGAAGCTGCTACCCGAATTCGATGAGGAGGCCTCAGACCCCCCACAACCAAATATCAAAGCAGCCACCTGGTCGGATAGACGACCCCTCTACCACCACAGAACGGCATTCAACGCCGCTCACAATACAACATGTGACCCATGCGAGGGCTCGCACCCAAAGGACGGCGCAACAAGATCCATCTATGGACCATGCAAGCGCGCCCCAGAATACAATGCAACACAACAAACATCCGAACAACGTGGCACACCCAGCTACAGGGGTGCCGCACACCCCCTATGTTTCACCGATGAGGTGCTGGACCACGAATTTCCAGAGGGATTCAAGCCCGTAAACGTAGAGGCATACGACGGAACAACAGACCCTGGGGTCTGGATTGAGGACTATATCCTTCATATACATATGGCTCGAGGGGATGATCTCCATGCCATCAAGTAATTACCTCTCAAACTCAAAGGGCCAGCTCGTCACTGGCTCAAAGGCCTCCCCGAAAGCTCCATTGGAAGTTGGGAAGAGCTCGAAGACGCCTTTCGGGCAAACTTTCAAGGGACTTATGTCCGACCTCCGGATGCGGACGACCTGAGTCACATAACTCAACAGCCCGGAGAGTCAGCCCGAAAGCTTTGGAATAGGTTTCTTACTAAAAAGAACCAGATTGTCGACTGTCCGGACACCGAAGCCTTAGCGGCTTTCAAGCACAGCGTCCGCGACGAATGGCTCGCCAGACACCTCGGCCAAAACAAGCCGAGAACGATGGCCGCATTAACAAACCTCATGACCTGCTTTTGCGTGGGTGAGGACAGCTGGCTAGCCAGATGCAGCACCAGCGACGCCGGTACATCTGAAGTTAGAGATGGAAACGGGAAATCACGGCGCAACAACAATAACAAACGCCAGAATAAAGAAGACAGCACGAAGGGCATGGCAGTAAATGCTGGATTCAAAGTCCCTCGGCCAAACCAAAAGCCGCCCTCCAAAGGCACCAGGGATGAACTGTCCAGCCTCAACAAAATTTTGGACCAAGTATGTCAGATCCATAGTACCCCTAGCAAACCTGCTAATCATACCCACAGAGAATGTTGGGTCTTCAAGCAGTCAGGCAAGCTCAACATCGTACACAAGGGGGAGGATACACCAAGTGAAGACGAGGACGAACCACCCAAGCAAGACAAGGGGGAACAAAAGAAATTTCTAGCCGAAGTCAAAATAGTAAACGTGTTACACGTGATCAAGAGAAAAAACAATGCGGCACTCACAGAAAAATATACCCAAGTGCCTGTCACCGCGAAGTCCCGCCACTGGTCGTCTCAATCGATCACCCTCGACCATCGCGATTACGCATCAAGTATCCGGCACGCAGGATGGGCTGCCCTGGTTTTAGACCCAGTAATTGGCGGATATCACTTCACACGCGTCTTGATGGATGGCGGCAGTAGCCTAAACCTAATATATCAGGATACAATCCGCGGGATGCGGTTAGACCCAACACAAATTCGCCATAGCAATACTACCTTTAAAGGAGTAACGCCAGGCCCAGGGGCTCGTTGTATGGGCTCCCTCCTACTACATGTTATATTCGGCTCCCCCGATAACTTCCGTCGAGAGCTTTTAACTTTCCACATCGCTCCATTTCAAAGTGGCTATCAAGCACTACTCGGACGCGAAACTTTCGCTCGCTTTAATGCAATACCACACTACGCCTCCCTAACACTCAAGATGCCCGGTCCACGTGGCATCATTTCAGTGCACGAAAATATCAAGCAATCTCTGCGCGCCGAAGAGAGTGAGGCTGCCTTGACAGCCTCACACTAAAGGCGCCCGGACCAGCAAAAGCATCCAATAGGTCGTCAAGACCTCAGACACAACTATTCAAGTCCGGCGCCACTACTTATACCGAATAAACGGTCACACCCTTATTTTTCAATACAAGGGGCTCAACGCGCACACACAAGTGGCAATTTCTTCTTATCTTGAACTATACATGGTTTCTTTAGAAAACTATCCTTTTGCACGACAACCTTTTTACCTAAATTCCTCTCTTTTACAGATGATCATCGTGCTACACCCGTCCAGGATACGGCACAACAGAGACACAGGCGCAGACGTGCAGCAGGGACTCGCCCCAAGGATTCTTTTTAGATTAAGACCCTGCGTAAACCTTTTTTTACTGTCTCTTGTTGATACATATCCACCGTTGAGAAGGATGCTGACGTCTTGGCATGTGGCCACGCCAGAACAATGCACGTACCTGGACACAAGGGGCTTCTTACAAAGGCCATTCTTCAGGCCCGGTTTATACCACAAAGACCGAATACCTTAGGGAGTGTTCGGCGTCGCGAGTTTGGCCCTATATGCATCAGCTCCGAATCATTGTCTTTGGTCAAATGTTGGGATTGCCCGGCTCCTATGTTTTGGTGCCTTACGTTCTGCTTTACCGGCTAAGGTAGCACCAGGAGAACTACTGCGATAGTGCCCTGGTTCATCCGGACGAGCACCTCAGTAGAGAAAGCCGAAAACTGACTGTCATGATCTAGCATGAGACTGGTCAACCACTCGATGACCCATGGGAATGTTAGAATTCCTCCACCTTAACGAAGGGCCGCTTTCCGGCCAGGCATATACGCACCCCGGGATCGGGAGAGTGCGGAGCCACCAGGGGCTATCTAGTAGCCCCACTGTCAAACTCCTATGGCTAAGTGAAAGTGTTAAAGCATTATAGTCCGGTTGCCTCGCTCGCTCCGCTATCACCTCCTTAATAGGACCAAGACGTTGGGTTAAGTGTGAACGCGTGTTTCTGCGAACACCTCCGCATTATATGCGTGGGGGTTGAAGCCGACGACTGCAATCTTTCAGGTTATACACATGTATACATAAACGGCCGCCCAGGAGGCATCACATTACTTTCAGGCAAAAGTATAAAAGTAGCCTTATAAAAATTTATAAAAGCATTTCGCTTACAATGAGATTACATGTCACTCAAACATAATATTTTTTGAGCACTGGGTCTCTATCAAACGAGCACCCTCAAGAACTTCTTCAAAGTAGTGCTCAGCAGCCCTTCGACCTATGGCTGAATCCTGCGCTGCAACAGTGGTAGCATCCATCTCTGCCCAGTATGCTTTAGCACGGGCAAAGGCCAGCCGTGCGCCTTCTATGCACGACGACCTCTTCATCGCATTTATGCGCAGCACCATATCGAGGACCTGCTGCACCAAGCTGAAATAGCTGCTCGGTTTTGACCTTCCTGGCCACAGCTGATCCACAACAGACCTCATGGAGAGTCCGGACAACCTATTTAGTTCGGCCCATTCGGTTAATTGGTCCGTCAACAAAAGCGGATGCTCGGGAGAAAGGAATTGCTTCCAAAACAGCTGGTCTACTTCACGGTCCGTCTGACTTTGGAAGTACTTGGCCGCATCGGCAGCGCTCGCCGCCAAATCCATATACGCATCCTCCGCACTCCACAGCCGATCCAGAGGGGCATACCGTGGATCTCTGTACTTCCTCTGCAGCATAAAGGACTTCCCGGCTACAATATCCCCGGCTTCCCATAGCTCCTCCTTCTTTGCCCTCATAGCAGAGCAGAGGTATTTTCCCGTTGCAGCAACCTTCTCAAGGTCCGATGCCTTCTCCTGGTTTTCCTTTTCAAGGGCCCGGCAACGGTCTACAGTGGCTTTTAATTCTACGGCCATATTGGCCATCTTCTCCCGGCTCTCGCCATGTGCGGCCTTCTCGGCTCGCAACTCTTCGGCCGCCTTCAAAGCAGCCGCATTACCCAATCTTGCTTGTTCCTTGGCTCGGGCAAGTTCCGCCCGCAAGGCTTCAACAGTGGCAGCTCCATCTGCAGTCATAACATGTTAAAAACACTGGCATCATACTCTTCCTATGTGGCGTTTACCAGACAAGGATACTTACCCTGCGCCTCGTCAAGCCTTTTGTTAACAAGCTCGATGTCGACATCTGCCGCATCCAACTGCCGTTCTAAACGGGCAAACTGGCTAGTCCGGCTGGCCACCGGAGCTTCCATCTCCTGCACATAAAGGCAGTATGGTTATTACCTGGGAATACGATCCTCCGTTCTTCATCGTTTCCGACGATGACCAGAGTCTCAGGGGCTACTATCTACACAGGGCACACCTAGCATGTGCAGGACTATTACACATTCCTTTTATGTACCTCAAAGCCTGTTAGTAGACTCATAAAAGCTTCATGCAATCCGCTTTCGGCGGACGATATCCTCTCCATCACCATATTCATCAGCACACGGTGATCATCTGAAATGGCCGCTCGCCCCACCAACTCTCTCAGAACGTCCGATCGCACACTGGACGGCGCCGGACTCTTTTGTCTGCTCTCTTCGGGAGCCGGACACTGGGAGCCTCGGGGATCAATAGGATTACCTTCTGGCCTCACCGGACTCGGAGAGGCCCTCCGCGACGACACTTCAGGGTCGCCCGCTTCCGGAGCGGAGGAGTCCGGAGGAGGCGTCTCGCTCTCTATCATCTCTGGAAGAAGATCCCCCGAGGACGAGCTCATTTAAGAGGGGCTAAGGCCCGAACTGCACAAATATTTGCGGTGGTTATTGTCGGTGTCAAAACCGGCGGATCTCGGGTAGGGGGTCCCGAACTGTGCGTCTAGGCCGGATGGTAACAGGAGGCAAGGAACACGATGTTTTACCCAGGTTCGGGCCCTCTTGATGGAGGTAAAACCCTACGTCCTGCTTGATTAATATTGATGATATGGGTAGTACAAGAGTAGATCTACCACGAGATCAAGGAGGCTAAACCCTAGAAGCTAGCCAATGGTATGATTGTTGTATGATAAAGTTGTCCTACGGACTAAAACCCTCCAGTTTATATAGACACCGGAGAGGGTTAGGGTTACACAAAGTCGGTTACAATGGTAGGAGATCTTGAATATCCACATCGCCAAGCTTGCCTTCCACGCCAAGGAAAGTCCCATCCGGACACGGGACGAAGTCTTCAATCTTGTATCTTCATAGTCCTCGAGTCCGGCTGAAGGTATAGTCCGGCTACCCGAACACCTCCTAATCTAGGACTCCCTCAGTTATTTTCTCAGAAGAAAAGGATGGCATATCTGTACTATTAAAGTTTTCGGGTCACTTACGACTCCTGGGAGAATTGATCCCCCCATGGACTTTGTGCGGCAGCAGCGCCCCCCCAAGGTAGGGCCCCCGGTGGAAGATTTCTTCTCCCGTTTGGAAGCTTCGGCTTCCGAATTCCCGGGCGCAGTCCTTTTCCTCTTCCGGTCGTCTTCCTTCACGGAGACGCTCGCTCCCTCGGTTAGAATAGGCAGCGTTGGGGGCCCGCGTCCACCCGCATTATCCTCCACAGTATCTTCCTTCAAGGGATCCGGGCAAGGTGCGGCCTGGAGCATCTTTTCCAATACCGGATTCTCCAAACCCTCAGGGAGGGGGGCCAAACACCGAATCAACTTCGCCTTTGTTAGCCAGTCCTGGTCGAAAAAGTAAACTCTCAGAAATAACTTCGTAACGAAGGAAAGATAATATGTTCGGCCGGAAGATTCCTTACCTGTTCGCGCCGCGGTTACTACTTAGGCCCACGTCGTCGGTGATTTCCGGACACTCTACTTGAGGTCCGAAGAATAACTTATACATATCCTGATGCGTCAGGCCGAGAAAATTTTGAATGGCACGCGGACCCTCGGGATTGAACTCCCACAAGCGAAGGGGCCGACGTTTGCAAGGCTGGACTTGACGAACCAGCATAACTTGTATTACCGCAACCAAACTGAGATCTTCGTTGAAGAGATCTCGAATGCGGCTCTGCAGTAAAGGCACGTCCTTGGCTGGACCCCAGCTCAGTCCTCTACTGATCCATGACATCAGTCGTGGTGGAGGGCCCGAGCGAAAAACGGGGGCGGCCGCCCACTTGGCACTTCTAGGAGTCGTGATGTAGAACCACTCCTGTTGCCACAATGCAGACACCTCTGGGATGGAACCTTTGGGCCATGGAGTTCCCGTCATCTTGCGTATTGAGGCGCCTCCACACTATGCATGTTGCCCTTCGATCATCTTCGGCTTTACTTCAAAGGTCTTGAGCCATAAGCCAAAGTGGGGGGTAACCCGGAGGAAGGCCTCGCATACGACAACAAAAGTCGTGATATGCAGGAAGGAGTCCGGAGCTAGATCATGGAAATCTAGCCCGTAATAAAACATCAAGCCCCTGACGAAAGGATCCAGAGCAAAACCTAGACCTCGGAGGAAGTGGGAGACAAACACGACGCTCTCATTGGGTTTGGGAGAGGGGACGGCCTGCCCCCGGGGAGGCAGCCGATGCGACATCTCGGCGGTCAGATACCTGGCCTCCCTCAACTTTTTGATGTCTTCTTCCGTGACGGAGGAGGGCATCCATCAGCCTTGAATGCTGGATCCGGACATGACTGAAGGTTTGGAACACCTGACCTGAGCTTTGGGCGTTTGAGCTTGAGGCGGGGGAAGGATTCGATTGAGCACGGGGGGGGGGGAAGTAAAAGCTTTGTCCCTTTATAAAGAGGGTGGATTTCAAGCGTCCTCCCCGTGTCCATTTGGACTTGCCTATGATCTAGGAGTCCTAGAAGCAGTTGGGTTACCCATGCCCGTATTGATGAGAATCCCGTAATAAGGGGACACGATCTCTGCTTTAACAAGATATGCCAAGGAAACCACCTCGCATACCACGCTGGGGTGGGTAATTAAACGACTCGGATAAGGGCTTGGCCGTGGCGTGTCGCACCACGGAATACGTCAGCAGATTAGATTTGTGTTAATATTATTATTCTCTCTATGGCAATATGTGGAAATTTATTTTGCAGAGCCGGACACTATCTTTGTGTTCAATATCTTCTATGGAGTACTTGGAGGAGGAACCCGCCTTGCAATGCCGAAGACAATCTGCGCGCCGGACTCGTCGTCATTGAAGCCTGGTTCAGGGGCTACTGAGGGAGTCCTGGATTAGGGGGTGTTCGGATAGCCGAACTATACCTTCAAGCTGGACTCCTGGACTATGAAGATACAAGATTGAAGACTCCGTCCCGTGTCCGGAAAGGACTTTCCTTGGCGTGGAAGGCAAGCTTGGCGATACGGATGTTCAGATCTCCTACCATTGTAACCGACTTTATGTAACCCTAACCCTCTCCGGTGTCTATATAAACCGGAGGGTTTTAGTCCGTAGGACAACATACACATCAACAATCATACCATAGGCTAGCTTCTAGGGTTTAGCCTCTCTGATCTCGTGGTAGATCAACTCTTGTAATACCCATATCAGCAATATTAATCAAGCAGGACGTAGGGTTTTACCTCCATCGAGAGGGCCCGAACCTGGGTAAAACTTCGTGTCCCCTGCCTCCTATTACCATCCGGCCTAGACGCATAGTTTGGGCCCCCCTACCCGAGATCCGCCGGTTTTGACACCGACAATGGTGCTGGTGAAGATGTTGATGGAGATTGCCCTCTCCCGATGAGAGGAGCATTGGTAATGGCGATGGCGATGATTTCCCCCTCCCGGAGGGAAGTTTCCCCGGCAGAACAGCTCCACAGGAGCCCTAGATTGGTTCCACCTCGCGCCGGCGGAGTTTCGTCTGGAAAGATGGATTATGATTTTTTTTCTCATCGAAAGACTCCATATAGTAGAAGATGGCCACCGAAGGGCCACCATGGGGCCCACGAGGTAGGGGGCGCGCTCCCCACCCTCGTGGGCAAGGTGTGCCCCCCTGGTGAACTTCTTGCACTCAGTATTTTTTATATATTCTGGAAATGACTTCCGTGAAGTTTCAGGACTTTTGGAGCTACGCAGAATAGGTCTCTAATATTTGCTCCTTTTCCAACCCAGAATCCAGCTGCCGGCATTCTCCCTCTTCATGTAAACCTTGTAAAATAAGAGTGAATAGGCATAAGTATTGTGCCATAATGTGTAATATCAGCCCATAATGCAATAAATATCGATATAAAAGCATGATGCAAAATGGACGTATCAGCCCCCCGAATGTGCCGACAAATCCCGATAGGAGCTGCACATATCTCATTCTCAGGGCACACCGGATGGGCATGACGTCGGGTTGGCATAAATCCTGGTTGCCCAGGGGGCACTGGATATCTCCCAGTTTGGACCAACACTTAGAGAAGCACTGGCCCCGGGGGGGGGGGGGTTAAAATAAAGATGACCCTCGGGCTCACGAAAACCCAAGGGAAGGTTATAGGTTGTTGGGCAAATGTAAAACCAAGGTTGGGCCTTGCTGGAGGAGTTTTATTCAAAGCAAACTATCAAGGGGTTCCCATAACACTGAACCGCGTAAGGAACGCAAATCAAGGAACATAACACCGGTATGACGGAAACTAGGGCGGCAAGAGTGGAACAAAACACCAGGCATAATGCCGATCCTTCCACCCTTGACCAAGTATATAGGTTCATTAAAGTAAACAAGATATAATAATGATATCCCAACAATATCCATGTTCCAACATGGAACAAACTTCAACTTTACCTGCAACTAGCAACGCTATAAGAGGGGCTGAGCAAAGCGGTAACATAGACAAACAACGGTTTGCTAGGAAAGGTGGGTTAGAGGCTTGACATGGCAATATGGGAGGCATGATATAGCAAGTGGTAGGTATCGCGGCATAGCAATAGAGCGAACAACTAGCAAGCAAAGATAGAAGTGATTTCGAGTGTATTGTCATCTTGCGTGCAAAGTTCTCAGGGTTGATGAAATATTGATCCTCGTTAGCGTACTCAACAGGTTCCTCGATCACGTACTCGTCTCCCGGCTCTACCCAAAGCAAGAACACAAGCAAAGGAAACAACAATCAACCACGTGCAATGCGCAAGCAACATGATGCAAACATGGCATGATATGCGAGATGTGATATGCAATGCATCTGCGTGCTCCGGAAGGAAAAGATTGATCAAGACATCAACTTGGCAAACCAAGTGTGCCACTGGAAAGATGAGATGATTTCGGTCGAAGACGATATAAAGATCACCGGAATCGGATGCACGGTTTGCAAATGGCAAGCAAAACAAGAATGACACAATTCTACGATTAATAGCACGATGCCATCTAGAATGCAACAAAAAACTAAGCTACTGCACTCCAACATAGCAACAAAGCAAATGGCAGTGATCTACACAAGATTCTTGACAAAACATGAACACTGAGCTACGGCTAAATCACACAAGAGCAGGTTCAAACAAGCATGGAAAAAGTGCAAAAGATATCAGCTCCACAGACTTAGTGAAAACACTAACATGCCAGAAATTAACATCAGGAAGCCAGGTTTAGAGCAAGCAAAGAACTTGCTATAGGAATAGATCATAGCAAACAAAGGCACTGCATGAATCTGATAAATGCATAGATCAAAAGTCCCTTACTGACCATGAGCCAAAAAGGCACAGAAGATATGATGGCACCCATGTAAACATAGCAAGTTTCGTTAACAGATTCAGACTTAGCAGAAAACAGAGCATGGCATAAACAGAATTATGAAGGCATCTTTGCGAGCTCGATTCACTCAACACAAGGCATTGCATGACAAGATAAGCATACTACCAACAAGAAGACATGTTCATGAAGCTAACCATGGCAAGAGCAAGTTCATAGCATGCATGGATCAACTACAACAACCATGGAAAAATTGATTAACACGTAAACAATCTGCCAGGAACATTTTATAGAAAAAGTAGAGCAAGATTAAGACATGCTAGGGAACTCCATAATTGCAAACAGGGGCATGGATGGATAGAGCATAACCATATGTCAAAATCATCCTTACTGAAGCAACTCAAAACAAGCATGGAACTCACTTTAGCATCATGTTTACATGGCATAAAAATAATAGCAGAACAATGACTTGGTAAAATCCTAAGTCCCTGAAATCAGCAATATCATGAAGGCTACTTTGCATGCTTGTGCTAGTCACCACAAAGATAAAAAAAAAATACATGGCAAGCACCCCTGTAAAGATGGCATGGCATAGATCAAAACACATGTAAAGCTCATGCCCATATGCAGCATACAACAAATGTAGCAAAAATGACAAATCCTCAAACTCCGATAAGAATCAACACCTAACAATTTATAGCACTATTGCGTCAACGATTTGGGCATCAAGATGGACTCAAACAAGCATGTCACAATGGAACAAAATAAAAAGCACATCATGATGAACATTTCGGTATATTGCACGCACAAAAGGGAGCTACATGCAAGAAGTTATGGCATCAAAAACAGGGCATCAGAATGCAAAAAATAAATGACTTAGAGGAAAAGGGGGACAACCTCAGATCAGATATAGGGTTAGGGCATGACTCCCGAGGTCGGCCGGACCTCGCTGGAGCGGACGGGGACGGTGGCGGATCTGGAGAGGACGGCCAGAGCGGCGAGGAGGAAGGTGGCCGGAGCACCTTACCGAAGGAGGAGGCAGCGACGGAGTGGCGCGGGCGTCGACGGAGGAGCACCGGCGAGCGGGGGCGGCGGCATGCGCCGGCGGGCGAGGCGGCGAAGGGCGGTGGGGCAAGCGGGCGCGGGCGGCGAACGACGCTCGGGCGCGCGGGCCGGGAGGGCCCCGCGCGGGCTTGGCGGGCCGCCGGCGGTGCACGGTGGCGGAGGCCATTTGGCGCCCTTTGGTTGGCCGCGGGCGGCGGTGGGTTTCGTCCGGCGAGGGGCGGACACGTCTAGTGGCGGCGGGGGATGAAATTTAGGGTTTGGGACCTGAATTTGAGGAGGGGTGTACATATTTATACCTAGGAGGAGGTAGGAGTGTCCAAATGGAGTGTAGTTTTCGCCCACGCGATCGTGATCCGATGGCGGAGAACATGGAAGGGTTTTGGATGGGTTATTGGGCCATTTTGGTGGGGTGTTGGGCTGGCCTTTGCGGTTCCCCGGTTAACCGTTGGAGTATCAAACGGACTCCAAATGGGATGAAATTTGACAGGCGGTCTACCGGTGGTGTACCAAGGCCGCTTGGCAAATCCCGGTCGATTCCGAGAATGTTTAACACCCGCACACGAAAAGAGACAAAAGGGGCACACTGGTGCACGTAGGAGTGTTGAAATGCAAAACGGACAACGGGGAAAATGCTCGGATGCAAGAGACGAACACGTATGCAACAGAGATGCCCATGATGACATGATATGAAATGCATGACATGAACAAAATGCAAAACAAAAGACAAAACCCAACCACGAAGGGAAAATCATATCACATCTCCGGAAAAGGCAAGAGTCAGAGTTACAAATATCGAAAGTTGTATCTGGGGCGTTACAGCTCTCCCCCTTCCCCAGATCCAATTCTCCCACCTCTCCTGAACGCCCCGCCGCTATGGTTGTCTTCTTCCTCATGCTCACCATCGCCCCCACCGCCTGAGAGCTCGCTAGAAGCCCCGCGATCAACCTACTCTCTACCCCGACCACGCGCGCGAGGTGGGGAGGCCCCCCAGTGCCGCCGTGTCACCTTCTTCTTCCTCGTCGGCTTGGCACCTCCTCTGTCGACCTCCAGCGCTCTGCAGCTACTAACCCTCTCACCAGGCATCCTTGTGCCCTCCCGGTGAGCCTCGTGCCCCCCTCTCTCCATGTGCTTCGTTTCCCCCTTGTAGCTAGCCTCCCCGCAGCATCGCGAGCTCACCGCTGCTGCCCATCGATGCACCGCTCAACCTTGGCCTCCCTTGTGCCTGCGACCAACTCCACTCAACGCGCGCCGTCGTGAGCATTCGAACGCACCCAGCCCCGCGACGAACCATGCCTCGTAGCCACACCTGTCGGTGTCAAAACCGGCAGATCTCGGGTAGGGGGTCCCGAACTGTGCGTCTAAGGATCGATGGTAACAGGAGACAGGGGACACGATGTTTACCTAGGTTCGGGCCCTCTTGATGGAGGTAATACCCTACTTCCTGCTTGATTGACTTTGATGAGTATAGGGGTTACAAGAGTTGATCTACCTCGAGATCGTATGTTGTGGTCTAAACCCTACAGGTATGATGAGTAATGTCGTAATAATCTACCGACTAGCCTAGCCTCGGCTTCTATAATGCACAAGAGGCCTAGGATAACAAGAGTCCTAGTCGAATACGCCGGTGGAGAGGAGTCCTTGTCTTGATCACCAAGTCTTGTGAAATCTTCCTCGTGTATACATCGGTTGTCCGAACTGGCCCATGAGCATACGGCCATGGGGATCCTCGGCCCAATCCAACTGATTGGGAGATGACGTGGTGAGTACCCCCTAGTCCAAGACACCGTTAGTAGCCCCCTGAACCGGTCTTCAAGTTGGGGACGCTCCTTGATTCTTCCGAACTGTTCTCCATCTTCGGTCATCGGTCTTGAAAACTGGTTCAATAAATCTTCACATCTTCTATTTGGAGGGTTGCGGAAGTAAATCCGAAGAATTTACATGTCGGGTATTCGAGGAGCCCCTTTAAGTTCTCGGCCTTTATCAATGCCTTGTTATTTTTATGCCACACCTCGGGTTTGAAGTTGTTCCCGGGCGGCAGCATCCTCTTGCGTCTGAGCTCCAACGCAAAACTGCATTCGAGGTATCTTTTGCAGCCGAGCACCAACGCCGGACCGCTTCCGAGCTCCAACGCCGGAATGTATCCGAGCTCCAACGCCGGACTATGTCCAAGCTCCAACGTCGGACTGTATCCGAGCTCCAACGCCTGACTATATCCGAGGTGTCATAAATCACCTTGGTTCAAAAAAGTTGAAGGAGTTTAGCCGAGCTTAATGCCGGAAATGCCCTCTATGGAGCCAGCCACTAGCGCCCGAGCTTTATGCCGGACTGCTTCCGAGGCGGTGCACCACCCCGACTGCGGGCCGATTTTTTGTCAATATTTTTGATTCGTGCAATTTATTCTCTGCCGAGATATATAGCCAGTAGCCCTCAAGGTGTGTATCGGTCTAAAACCCGAGATGCACCTGAAGGATGACATAAGACCGCTGATCCTAGTAGCCCCTGGGACTCAGGTTGATTCACAAAATCGGCCTGAGGATCAACTCCTAGCTCGGCAGAATACTTCTGGACACAAAAAGTGGTGTGCAAATTCCTCGAGACTCGGGTTGGGTGCGGCCGACCAACCTGAGGATCATAATCTCCTCGAAAGCTATATTGCACTTGGATTGTCAATGCAGTAGCCCCCGAGACACTAGTCGGGTGGCAACACCAGATCAGGGGATCGATACGCCCCTTTCAATATTAATGAATGATAAGCCCAAAGCCCAGTAGCCCCCGAGCCTTAATGTGTGCACGGGTGGCTAAAATTAAGGATCAATAACCAGAGTAAAACCACAAATTATGTGTAATGATTCTATGTATTCAAGTACTTTACATCATTAATGCTCGAATCCGCATTGTACAAAACTTTGTTGGCCGACCATCGGCTTCAACCTCCTCGGCCATAAGCCGAGGAGTGTTTGTCCTACTTTATAAAGCCGTTATAAGGGTAAAGATTTATGTAAAACAAGGCAATCCGGCCATATGGTTTTATAAACAAAGGTACGCGGAGAGATATGTTATATTACTTAATGTAAGAAACATCTTCCAAGGAAAATAGTCCTGCTATCGGTTCCTTTCGTTGGGCCTTCATGCTTATCATGATCATGAAACCTCACCTCCGATCAATGTGGGAGGAAAATATTGAGGATTTAGTTCGGGGAAAGTTCCCGGACTCTGTGGTATTAATGAACCAAAATTTGTACTTCTGTCGTTGCCGACCAATGTGATCCTTTAAGATCGCTAGCTTTAGGCTTCACCCAGTCTGAGGTACTAACTCAGATGACCTAGTAGTAACAATCATAGAGGTGCTCCCTTTACAGCCTAGCCGAACAATCGGGAAAGTAGGGGTAAGCACAGGAGCCAGGCAACCCAGCTTGGCAAAAATCTTAAGTCAAATTGATGCATATTTATGACTTTATAACGATGATTACGGAAGGCAGCCCTTGTATATTAAATACAAATGACGATGATATGTTTATTTTGACTCCGTTGTGACCGTTTATCAGTTGAAAGCGGCCCATCGTCGGCTTCCACCCCTTTGTAGATACTACGCAGGGTGTCTCCGCAATAACAAGACAACCCTTAGCCGATGTCTCGATGCCCGAAGGCGGTTGTGTTAGCGGAAACGAGGCAATCCGATATGCAGGCTTTATAGCTTTCACTTAGTCATAGGAGCTTTAAACTGGGGAAGCTAGCTATGAGCCCTCGGATAATGTTCGGCGACGTCCGAGGTTAAGCCATAAACACTTCGGCCAATGTTATGAACGGCCCGTTATTGAACATAGTCATCCGATCGTTGACCAGTTTACACTTATTGTGACAGTCAGTTTTCGGCTTTCTCTACTGAGGTGCTTAACCATGCGAGCTGGAAGCACAATCGCAGTGGTTCTCCCTTTGCACACCTAGCCAAACAAAGCGGAATGTAAGAGGCATGCACAAGAGCCGGGCAACCCAACTATTGACCAAAGACACAATTTGAAACCGATGCATATTTAGCAATATCCGAGATTTTTTTTGCCGAATCTCTAAAGGTGTCCGGCGTTGCACTGTGAGACTTGTGCTGAAAACACACAAATAGTTTAAAAGTGCCATAAGCTTGGAAAACCAAAAAATGTCAGTAAAAACTTGACGTCCGAACAAGATCAATTGTTCGGTGCCAATCCTAAAATTGGAAAAAATGTGCTTCTGTCGTGCTTTAACATGACACACCCGATCTCAGCACTTTAAGTGGGCCAGCCTATGGCTTCGAGCTCCTTATCCCAAAGGCGGAGTACTTCTTTGAGGCCAGTTTAGCAAACTAAACTCGAGCGGCTTTTTAGAGAGAAGACAGGCTATCCAGCTATTGACCATACACTCGAGTCAAAAAAGGAGCGGTAGAAAAATACTTTGCAATGACCAAGAAGAAAACACATTTACTATAAAACAGCTCATATAAATTTTAAGAGCCCCCAAGTGACTTGGGTAAAAGAATTTTATGTATAATGATTGTATGTACCGATGTACTTATATCATATCTGTGTTCACCCGAACTTTAAACGCGTCTTAACCGACCATCGACTTCTCCCTCTTCGGTCAAGGACCGAAAAGTGTCATGTACTTCACCTGTTGAAAGCATCAACGGTGTTTCCGATAACTAGGCAATCATGCCATAAGGTTTTTACAGACAAAGCGCCCTCAGAGAACTTATGCTATATTACTGATGAAGTGTAAGAAGCATTTTCGAAGAAAATAGTAACTCCACCGATACCTTTCTGCGGTTGCTCATTGTTACTATGAGACCTGTGCAATAGATTTTTTGTACTCATGAGATCCGTTGTGTGCCGACCATTATTGAAAACAATAAGAGCCCTAGCTTTCGGCTTCACCCAGTCTGAGGTACTAACTCAGATGACCCGGTAGTAACAATCGCAGAGGTGCTCCCTTTACCGCCTAGCCGAACAATCGGGAATGTAGTGGTAAGCACAGGAGCCAGGCAACCCAGCTTGCGAAACACTTAAGTCAACATGGTGCATATTGTGGCGTAATACACGAACAAGGAACGAAGCCGTACAACTATAATCATATGCAAGAGGAAAGGCTTCATAAAGGAAGCCCCCAAGTAAACGGGGTATTTGAATTTTCTTGCAACAAACAAGGTTTTGACAAAGAAAGTTTTTCGCAAATGACTTTTTGCCAAAAAAGCATAATGCTTGGTCGAACCGAACGAAATTTAAAACTGAAGGTATTTAAGCATGGAAGCGACTTAGCTGGTTAATGTGCTCGGTGTCGATGCACGGCCCGAGCTTACGGCGAGACAAGGTCC
Source organism: Triticum urartu (assembly GCF_003073215.2). NCBI lineage: Eukaryota > Viridiplantae > Streptophyta > Magnoliopsida > Poales > Poaceae > Triticum > Triticum urartu. The sequence continues at coordinate 143,969,125 of NC_053023.1, forward strand.
GAGCCGCCAAGCCAGTTCCGAGGTGGCGGAGCGAAGAGCTCGGCACTCCGAAGTGGCGAAATAGCATGGCCAATGCAGGCCAGTAGCGTGATGCCGAAGTCCCTGGCATGGCTTAATGAAGTAATGACGAAGCCCTCGGTCCAGCCGAGGTGACGTGGTACGTCGGTACGCCGAGGTGACAATGCTGCCCGACCCGGATCCTTTACCTATGCACAGAAAATAGTGCAAGCCGGAGATAATAGGAATAATAATAGTAATAATAATAATAATAAAAATGTTGCATAATTAACAATTTACGCAAAGTGAGTAATAAAAGAAATATGGACCGTGTGCCGAACACTTGATGAGTTAGAGCTCTCTCAGCAATGCTGAAGTCCCCGAGGCAACCGAACATGTTGGTATGGCGATTCGACCAACAAGGTGATCACGCAAGCCGATTGGGACAACAACGTCGGCTTGCCAAAGTGACCGCGTGACGCAGTCAAAGTCGATCACCTATGCACATAAAATAGTGCGGTCCAAAAAGGATAATTGTTTTTCGCAAAAATAATTTATTGAAAGAGATGTGGCCTGGCGCCGAAGTCATGTCGATGCAGAGCGTCGGCGTGACGCAGTGAAGGCGTGGCCAAGCCTGAATTCGCAGGCCGGTCTGAGTTCCGGATGCGGCATTCGCTGAACTGTATACGGAAACTAACCGAACCACCGCGCGACCGTTGTTAATGCGGCCACCATTTGATAGACCTGTGTACAGATGATGAAACAAACCAGAGTAATAATTCCTTGGGAAAAATAAAACCAAGCAAGAAAAAATACTAGGATTAATAGCACCCGGTTTATCTGTTGTAGCAATCTGAAGAAAGGTTACTCACAAAATTGTGACTCGATCCGTGCACCCATTGCCTGATGGGCGATAAAGCGACGGCATGGCGATGCTGGCAAAGGTGGGCTCGACAACGCAAAGCCCCCGGTCCAGCTAACGTGACGAAACTGGTCGGCTGGTGACGCCGAAGTCACCGAAGTATGTTGATGAAGAAATAGCAAAGTCTCCGGTCTAGCCGAGATGATGAAGCAGGTACGTAAGGAGAGGTTGCAGCTGCCATGTCAGCCTAGGTGTTGAAGCAGTTCGGCGTGATGGACATCGGCTTGAAAAAGCAACAGTGCGGCCATGCCGACGCTGGTCATAACTTGTGACGCGGTCAATGCCGGATTGATGAAGTGACCAAGCTGCAATGTTGGTGCGCCTGATCCGTGCAATCCGTGGGGCGATGGTGTTGGTCATGATTTATCCTTCGCGATGCCAAACTCTTGTTTGGATTGCTGAGCTGATGATCCGATAAGGTTAGGCTCGGCTCGATGAAGCGATGATCTGTCTAGCGCAGGTTGGCAGACGTGGAGCAATGTTACCGGACTGGTGTGACACCAGCGCGATGGTGAAGAGTGCCTCAAAGAAGGCTTAAAATTTTATGGGCACATGTTAAAAACAACGCACAATACCATAGAAGAAAATCCCTTTAAAAGGTTGTCCCATATCAATTCTGGTCGGATCCGTATTCGCGCAGAAAACAGGTCCGAAAAGTGATGCACTAATTGGAAGGTTCCCGGAGTTTGGACGGTCGGATCAAGCTGAAATTTCGAGGGGTGGTAGATATAGGAATTCTGCAGCCAATCAACGGTTGGATCTTCCAAAGGACGTCTGAGCTAGTTGCTCAAGACCAAGCCCTAAACTCGTCCAGATTCCCGTCCAGATTTGGCAGGGTTCCGGTATACCGTAGATTGCCTGAGATTCCTTCGTAGGAACTCGACGAAATTTTGCATGGTTGTTGTAGACTCAATTCCGCACAATTCCGTCAAAGGAATCGTCAAAGCGATGCTCGAGGAGGTGGTGGCAGCGGATACAAGTTCGCTGTCCGAAAAAACAGCACGGTCGCCCGAGGGCAATGTTGACGTTGAGCCCCCAGGCTCCATGGATGATTCCTCTGTGATCTTGATAGAGATCGAAGTTGATGTTGATGAAGGATCCCGTCCGAACATGACAATCGGAGATGGAGCGTGGTCCTCGGTCGAGCCAAGGTGACCAGTCGAACCGGCGACGAAGATGCCGGCATCGTAGTTGATCTGCGGGCGAGTCATTGATCCTTTGCCGATCACACAGCGGAACTCTCAATGAAAGCACCATTGTCGGTGTCAAAACCGGCAGATATCGGGTAGGGGGTCCCGAACTATGCGTCTAAGGATCGATGCTAACAGGAGACAGGGGACACGATGTTTACCTAGGTTCGGGCCCTCTTGATGGAGGTAATACCCTACTTCCTGCTTGATTGACTTTGATGAGTATAGGCGTTACAAGAGTTGATCTACCTCGAGATCGTATGTTGTGGTCTAAACCCTACAGGCATGATGAGTAATGTCGTAATAATCTACCGACTAGCCTGGCCTTGGCTTATATAATGTACCAGAGGCCTAGGATAACAACAGTCCTAGTCGAATACGCCGGTGGAGAGGAGTCCTTGTCTTGATCACCAAGTCTTACGGAATCTTCCTCGTGTATACATCGACTGTCCGAACTGGCCCATGAGCATACAGCCATGGGGGTCCTCGGCCCAATCCAACTGATTGGGAGAGGACGTGGTGAGTACCCCATAGTCCAGGACACCATCACCACCTTCGAACTTGCCCGAGCCTCGGCGTCCGCCTCGCTCGTCGCCGGTGATGCTGCGGCCCTCCTCCGGCCAAGCCATCGCCTCCGCTCAATGCGCCACGGCGCTGGCGTTCGAAATAGCCCACCCGCGCCCCCTTACTTGCACCATGGCGTGATTCCGGCGAGGTCCATGCCCCTCCGCCGCGTTTTCGGTCGCCGGCGGTGAACCTCCACCGCCCGCCGACGTGGCATGCCGCTGGGGCCCATCTGGGTCACTGGCTCGTGGCCCCAAGGGCCCGGCTGGCCTAGTTGACCATGGTCAACTTGCTGACTGGGCCGGTACCAGCAGCTGACCAGTGGCCTCCACCCTTTAAACTAATTAAATGGGTTAATTTAATAAATATAGACTAATTAGTTATTGACTAGCGGGCCCAGTTGCTTAACTAGCTAAAATTTGCTTAGTTTGAACTCTGAGTAGTCCACTGTGTATGACAGGTGGGACCCACCCATCAGGTTTGACCTGGACTTGCTGGGTTGACTGCGGACATCTTGATGACGTTAGGCTGCTGCAATAAATTCATTTTTCAAATTAAAATAGTTTTAGGAAATGAATTAAAACTTTAAAAATTAATATAAAAAATCCGTAACTCGGATGAAAATACTTTATGCATGAAAGTTGCTCAGAACGAGGAGACGAATCTGAATGAACAGTTCGTTCGTCCACAACACGTCCCTAGCATAGAGAACATGCCTAACCTTCCCCCTCCAGTCCATCTATCCTAAAATGCCTAACACTGGGAAAACTTTCCCGGATGTTTTCCCTTCTGCCAGTAGCACCTAATACCGCGTTAGGGCACACATAGCGCCGTCATATGTCATGTCATGCATCAATATGCATCTGTTTGCATTGTATTCATTGTTTCTTCCCCCTCTTCTCTCCGGTAGACTACGAGGCTGACGCCGCTGCTGGTGCCCCGATCGACTACGTTGTTGACGACCCCTCCTTGCCAGAGCAACCAGGCAAGCCCCCCTGATCACCAGATATCGCCTATTCTTCTCTCTACTGCTTGCATTAGAGTAGTGTAGCATGTTACTGCTTTCCATTAATCCTATCCTGATGCATATCCTATCTTTGCTACTAGTGTTGTTACCTTTACCTGCAATCCTAAATGCTTAGTATAGGATGCTAGTATTTCATCGGTGGCCCTACATTCTTGTCCGTCTGCCATGCTATACTATCGGGTCGTGATCACTCGGGAGGTGATCACAGGTATATACCTAGATATATAATATATGATACCTGTGGTGACTAAAGTCGGGTCGGCTCATAGAGTACCCGCGAGTGATTCATGGATTGGGACCGAAAGGACGTTTGTCCTGACGGCCCTCTGAGTGGACCTTTGTGGCGGAGCGATAGGGCAGGTTGAGACCATCCTAGGAGAGAGGTCGGCCTAGCCCTGGTCGGCGTCCGCGGTAAATTCAATTAACATGCTTAACGAGATCTTGGTATTTGATCTGAGTCTGGCCACTGGCCTATACGCACTAACCAACTACGCAGGAACGGTTATGGGCACTCGACATCGTGGTATCAGCCGAAGCCTTCTTGACGTCAGCGACTGAGCGGCGCGCGCCGAATTGGACTGGAACACCTTATCTTGTATTAGGGAGGCTAGGTCTGCTTCTGGCCGCCCTCTCAACGTGCAGCTGTGCAATGGGCGATGGGCCCAGACCCCTGCGTGCTTAGGACTTAGACCGGTGTGCTGACCTCTCTGTTGTGCCTAGGTGGGGTTGCGACGTGTTGATCTTCCGAGGCCAGGCATGACCCAGGAAAGTGTGCCCGGCCAAAGGGGATCGAGCGTGTTGGGTTATGTGGTGCACCCATGCAGGGAAGTTTATCTATTCAGATAGCCATGTCCCTCGGTAAAAGGACGACCCGGAGTTGTACCTTGACCTTATGACAACTAGAACCAGATACTTAATAAAATACACCCTTCCAAGTGCTAGATACAACCCGGTGATCGCTCTCTCACAGGGCGACGAGGGGAGGATCACCGGGTAGGATTATGCTATGCGATGATACTTGGTTAACTTACCATCTACTCTCTTCTACTACTTCAAGATGGAGGCTGCCAGAAGTGTAGTCTTCGATAGGACTAGCTATCCCCCTCTTATTCTGGCATTCTGCAGTTCAGTACACATATACTACCCCTTCCATTGATAACAATGCATATGTAGTGTAGCTCCTTGCTTGCGAGTACTTTGGATGAGTACTCACGGTTGCTTTGCTTCCCCCTTTCCCCCTTTCTATACCTGGTTGTTGCGACCAGATGTTGGATCCTAGGAGCCAGACGCCACCGTCGACGACTCCTACTACACTGGAGGTTCCTACTACTACGTGCAGGCCGCCGCCGACGACCAAGAGTAGTTTAAGAGGATCCCAGGCAGGAGGCATGCGCCTCATTCGATCTGTATCCCAGTTTGTGCTAGCCATCTTATGGCAACTTATTTAACTTATGTCTGTACTCAGATATTGTTGCTTCCGCTGACTCGTCTATGATCGAGCTCTTGTATTCGAGCCCTCGGGGCCCCTGGCTTGTAATATGATGCGTGTATGACTTATTTTTTTAGAGTTGTGTTGTGATATCTTCCTGTGAGTCCTTGATCTTGATCGTACACATTTGTGTGTATGATTAGTGTACGATTGAATCAGGGGCGTCACACAGAGATCTTCAATCACTGCCACCAAGCTACAACAGCTTCGTGATGAACTATAATATGCAAGGGATGGATAAGACAATTCCCGAGCTCTTCGCGATGCTAAAAGCTGCAGAGGTAGAAATCAAGAAGGGGCATCAAGCAGTGTTGATGGTTAACAAGACCACTAGTTTCAAAAAAAGGGCAAAGGGAAGAAAGGAACTTCAAGAAGAACAACAAGAAAGTTGATGCTCAAGTGAACAAGCCCATGTCTGGACCTAAGCCTGAGACTGGGTGCTTCTACTGCAAAGGGACTGGTCACTAGAAGCGGAACTGCCCCAAGTATTTGGCGGATAAGAAGGATGGCAAAGTGAAAGGTATATTTTATATACATGTTATTGATGTGTACCTTACTAATGCTCGTGGTAGCGCCTGGGTATTTGATACTGGTTCTATTGCTCATATTTGCAACTCGAAACAGGGGCTACGGATTAAACGAAGATTGGCTAAGGACGAGGTGACGATGCGCGTAGGAAATGGTTCCAAAGTCAATGTGATCATCGTCGGCACGCTACCTCTACATCTACCTTTGGGATTAGTTTTATACCTTAATAATTGTTATTTGGTGCCAGTGTTAAGCATGAACATTATATCTGGATCTTGTTTGATGCGAGACGGTAATTCATTTAAATCAGAGAATAATGGTTGTTCTATTTATATGAGTAATATGTTTTATGGTCATGCACCCTTGATGAGTGGTCTATTTTTGTTGAATCTTGATAGTAGTGATACACATATTCATAGTATTGAAACCAAAAGATACAAGTTTAATAATGATAGTGCAACTTATTTGTGGCACTGCCGTTAAGTCATATTGGTGTAAAGCGCATGAAGAAACTCCATGCCGATGGGCTTTTGGAATCACTTGATTATGAATCACTTGATGCTTGCGAACCATGCCTCATGGGAAAGATGACTAAGACTCCGTTCTCCGGAACAATGGAGCAAGAAACAGACTTGTTGGAAATAATACATACTGATGTATGCGATCCGATGAGTGTTGATGCTCATGGCGGGTATCGTTATTTTTTTACCTTCACAGATGATTTGAGCATATATGGGTATATCTACTTGATGAAACATAAGTCTAAAACATTTGAAAAGTTCAAAGAATTTCAAAGTGAAGTGGAAAATCATCGTAACAAGAAAATTAAGTTTCTATGATCTGATCGTGGAGGTTAATATTTGAGTTATGAGTTTTATACAGACTTTTGGAGAAGCCTATATTTACCAGAAAGTGAGTGGGAGCTCTGTAGCATTTCTAATATTATATGTGCATGACATATTGTTGATCGTAAATGATACTGAATTTCTGAATAGCATAAGAGGATACTTGAATAAGAATTTTTCAATGAATGACTACTACCTCTTGAGCATGCGTTTGGTTTTCCCTTGAAGAGGAAAGGGTGATGCAGCAAAGTAGCGTATGTATTTCCCCCAGTTTTTGAGAACCATGGTATCAATCCAGCAGGAGACTACACGCAAGTCGCCTAGTACCTACACAAACAATCAAGACCCTTGCAACCAATGTGATAAAGGGGTTGTCAATCCCTTCACGGCCACATGCAAAAGTGAGGTCTGATAAAAATAATAAGATAAATATTTTTGGTATTTTTGTTGTATAGATTGAAAAGTAAAGATTGCAAATAAATAGTAAACTAGAATTATAGATCGGAAACTTATATGATGTAAAGTAGACCCAGGGGCCATAGGTTTCACTAGTGGCTTCTCTCAAGATAGCATATATTACGGTGGGTGAACAAATTACTACCGAGCAATTGATAGAAAAGCGCATAGTTATGAGAATATCTAGGCATGATCATGAACATAGGCATCACGTCCGTGTCAAGTAGACCGAAATGATTCTGTATCTACTACTATTACTCCACACATCGACCGCTATCCAGCATGCATCTAGAGTATTAAGTTCATAAGAACAGAGTAACGCATTAGGCAAGATGACATGATGTAGAGGGATAAACTCAAGCAATATGATATTAACCCCATCTTTTTATCCTCGATGGCAACAATACAATACGCATCGGTTCCCTTTCTGTCACGGCGATCGAGCACCGCAAGATTGAACCCAAAGCTAAGCACTTCTCCCATTGCAAGAAAGATCAATCTAGTAGGCCAAACCAAACTGATAATTCGAAGAGACTTGCAAAGATATCAAATCATGCATATAAGAATTCAGAGAAGAATCCAATATTGTTCATAGATAATCTTAATCATAAACCCACAATTCATCGGATCTCGACAAACACACCGCAAAACAATTACATCGAATAGATCTCCAAGAACATCGACGAGAACTTTGTATTGAGATCCAAAGAGAGAGAATAAGTCATCTAGCTAATAACTATGGACCCGAAGGTCTGTGGTAAACTACTCACACATCATCGGAGAGGCTATGGTGTTGATGTAGAAGCCCTCCGTGATCAAATCCCCCTCTGGCAGATCGCCGGAAAAGGCCCCAAGATGGGATCTCATGGGTACAGAACATTGCGGCGGTGGAAAAGTGGTTTCGTGGCTCCCCTAGATGTTTTTAGGGTATAAGAGTATATACATAGGTGAAGGAAGTAGGTCGGTGGAGCTACGAGGGGCCCACGAGGGCGGGCTACCCCCTAGGCACGCCGTCCTACCTTGTGGCCGCCTCGTTGCTTCCTTGACCTCCACTCCAAGTCTCCTAGATTGCGTTTGTTCCTAAAAAGATCCTCGCGAAGGTTTCGTTCCGTTTGGATTCAGTTTGATATTCCTTTTCTGTGAAACAGTGAAATAGGCAAAAAAAAACAGCAACTGGCACCGAGCCTTCGGTTAATAGGTTAGTCCCAAAAATAATATAAAAGTGCATATTAAAGCCCATTAAACATCCAAAACAGATAATATAATAGCATGGAACAATAAAAAATTATAGATACGTTGGAGACGTATCAACATCCCCGAGCTTAATTCCTGCTCGTCCTCGAGTAGGTAAATGATAAAAATAGAATTTTTGATGTGGAATCCTACCTAACATAATTTTCAATTTAATTCTCTTTATTGTGGCATGGATGTTTAGATCCAAAACATTCTAGACAGAAGTTTAATATTGACATAAAATAATAATACTTCAAGCATGCTAACCAAGCAATTATGTCTTGTCAAAATAACATAGCCAAAGAAAGCTTATCCCTACAAAATCATATAGTTTGGCCATGCTTCATTTTCGTCACACAAAATGCTCCCATCATGCACAACCCCAATGACAAGCCAAGCAATTGTTTCATACTTAGCCTTTTCAAACTCTTTCAACTTTCATGCAATATATGAGCGCGAGCCATGGACATAGCACTATGGGTGGAATAGAATATGATGATGGAGGTTGTGTGAGAAAAAAAGGAGGAAGTCTCACATTGACGCGGCTAATCAACGGGCTATGGAGATGCCCATCGATTGATGTCAATGCAAGGAGTAGGGATTGCCATGCAACGGATGCGCTAGAGCTATAAATGTATGAAATCTCAACAAAAGAAACTAATTAAGTGGGTGTGCATCCAACTTTCTTGCTCACGAAGACCTAGGGCATTTTGAGGAAGCCCATCATTGGAATATACAAGCCAAGTTCTATAATGAAAAATTCCCACTAGTATATGAAAGTGACAAAATAAGAGACTCTCTATCATGAAGATCATGGTGCTACTTTGAAGCACAAGTGTGGAAAAAGGATAGTAGCATTGCCCCTTCTCTCTTTTTCATATTTTCCTTTTTTCTTTGGGCTTTTTTTCTCTTTTTTATGGCCTGTTTTTTTCGTCCGGAATCTCATTCCAACTTGTGGGGGAATCATAGTCTCCATCATCCTTTCCTCACATGGGACAATGATCTAATAATGAAAATCATCACACTTTTATTTACTTACAACTCAAGAATTACAACTCGATACTTATAACAAAATATGACTCTATGTGAATGCCTTTGGCGGTGTACCGCAATGTGCAATGAATCAAGAGTGCCATGTATGAAAGAATTATGAAGGTGGCTTTGCCACAAATACGATGTCAACTTAATGATCATGCAAAGCAATATGACAATGATGGAGCGTGTCATAATAAACGGAACGGTGGAAAGTTGCATGGCAATATATCTCGGAATGGCTATGGAAATGCCATAATAGGTAGTTATGGTGGCTGTTTTGAGGAAGACATAAGGAGGCTTATGTGTGATAGAGCGTATCATATCACGGGGTTTGGATGCACCGGCGAAGTTTGCACCAACGCTCGAGGTTTGAAAGGGCAATGCACGGTGCCGAAGAGGCTAGCAATGATGGAAGGATGAGAGTGCGTATAATCCAGGGACTCAACATTAGTCATAAAGAACTCACATACTTATTGCAAAAATCTACAAGTCATCAAAACCAAGCACTACGCGCATGCTCCTAGGGGGATAGATTGGTAGGAAAAGACCATCGCTCGTCCCCGACCACCACTCATAAGGAAAGCAATCAAAGAACACCTCATGCTTCAAATTTGTCACACAACATTTACCATACGTGCATGATACGGGACTTGCAAACTTCAACACAAGTATTTCTCAGTTCCACAATTACTCAACTAGCACACCTCTAATATTACCATCTTTATATCTCAAAACAACTATCAAGTGTCAAACTTCTCATAGTATTTAAAGCACTCTATATGAAAGTTTTTATTATACCCATCCTGGATGCCTATCATATTAAGAATAATTTTATAGGCAAAGCAAATTACCATGCTGTTCTAAAAGACTCTCAAAATAATATAAATGAAGCATGAGAGACCAATAATTTCTATAAAATAAAACCACCACCGTGCTCTAAACAGATATAAGTGAAGCACTAGACCAAAATTATCTAGCTCAAAAGATATAAGTGAAGCACATAGAGTATTCTAATAAATTCTGATTCATCTGTGTCTCTCCCAAAAGGTGTGTACAGAAAGGATGATTGTGGTAAACTAAAAAGCAAAGACTCAAATCATACAAGACACTCCAAGCAAAACATATATCATGTGGTGAATAAAAATATAGCCTCAAGTAAAGTTATCGATAGACGAAGACGAAAGAGGGGATGCCTTCCGGGGCATCCCCAAGCTTAGGCTTTTGGTTGTCCTTGAATTTTACCTTGGGGTGCCTTGTTCATCCCCAAGCTTAAGCTCTTGCCACTCCTTGTTCCAAAATCCATCAAATCTTTACCCAAAAACTTGAAAATTTTCACAACACAAAACTCAACAAAAATCTCATGAGCTCCGTTAGTATAAGAAAACAAACCACCACTTTAAGGTACTGTAATGAACTCATTATTTATTTATATTGGTTTTAAACCTACTGTATTCCAACTCCTCTATGGTTCATACCCCCCGATACTAGATAGATTCATCAAAATAAGCAAACAACACACGAAAAACAGAATCTGTCAAAAATAGAACAGTCCGTAGCAATCTGTAGGTTTCGAATACTTATGTAACTCCAAAATTCTGAAAAATTTGGACGTCCTATATAATTTGTATATTGATATACTGCAGTTGGAATTGGTATTTTATAGCTCTCCGGTAAAAAATTAAAATTATTCTCGTGAGCGCATACTTTCTGTTTTTTCCAGCAAGATCAAATAACAATCATCCAAGAAGATCCTAAAGGCTTTACTTGGCACAAAAACTAATTAAAACATAAAAAACAATCATAACAGAGGATAGATGATTTATCTATTACTAAACGGGAACAAAAAGCAAGGAACAAAAATAAAATTGGGTTGCCTCCCAACAAGCGCTATCGTTTAACGCCCCTAGCTAGGCAACAAAACAAGAATAGATCTAGGTATTGTCATCTTTGGTATTTGGAAAGAAAAGAGAAAATTTCTTATCTATAGAATTTATCTTTCTATTTTGAGAAAGCACATGGCCATTAATGGTGGAAGAATTATCTTTCTATTTTGAGAAAGCACATGGCCATTAATGGTGGAAGAAAGATTAAGCACGCTACGGAAATTTTCATCTAAGCTAGCCTTCATCTCTTTGATAATTTCATTTTGATAAAAGCACAAAAGAGAGGTGGATTCTACCTTCTCACTCATGGGGTTCCCAAATATAGTTTTCATCTTTTCATAGGTATCTATTGCATCCCCCTCAAGAAAACCTTCTTCAAAAATGGAATCTAAAACTTTCTTGAACGAAGAGGGTAAGCCAACATAAAAGCTTTTTAGGTATATCTCAATTTGCTATTGGGGTACATAGCTGGCTCAGATCCTTAATAGCTTATCCCAAGCACCTTTCAAAGACTCATCAAGTAAATAACGAAAAACTCCAGGATCATCTTCATCAAAAATATTCAAACTCTCATTGATAACCTCGGTAGGTCTTTCCATAACATCATTATTTATGAACTTAGAAAGGACAGAGGGACTATCCAAAGTACTAGAACCCGGGAGAGAACCCTTACCCCTTTTCGATTTGGCCATGGTGAAAGAAAGGCAAATGGGAAAGAGGCGAAGAAAAGGCAAAGGTGAAGTGGGGGAGAGGAAAACGAGAGGCAAATGGAAAACAATGTAATGCGAGGGATAAGAGTTTGTGATGGGTACTTGGTATGTCTTGACTTGAGCGTAGATCTCCCCAGCAACGGCGCCAGAAATCCTTCTTGATACCTCTTGAGCATGCGTTGGCTTTCCCTTGAAGAGGAAAGGGTGATGCAACAAAGTAGCGTAAGTATTTCCCTCAGTTTTTGAGAACCAAGGTATCAATCCAGTAGGAGCCTACACGCAAGTCGCCTAGTACCTGCACAAACAATCAAGAACCTTGCAACCAATGCGATAAAGGGGTTGTCAATCCCTTCACGACCACATGCAAAAGTGAGATCTGATAAATATAATAAGATAAATATTTCCGGTATTTTTGTTGTATAGATTGAAAAAGTAAAGATTGCAAAATAAATAGTAAACTAGAATTATAGATTGGAAACTTATATGATGTAAAGTAGACCCGGGGGCCATAGGTTTCACTAGTGGCTTCTCTCTAGATAGCATATATTACAGTGGGTGAACAAATTACTGCCGAGCAATTGATAGAAAAGCACATAGTTATGAGAATATCTAGGTGTTGGAAATATGCCCTAGCGGCAATAATAAAGTGGTTGTTATTATATTTCCTTGTTCATGATAATTGTCTATTGTTCATGCTATAATTGTTTTATCCGTAAATCGTAATACATGTGTGAATACATAGACCACAACATGTCCCTAGTGAGCCTCTAGTTGACTAGCTCGTTGAACAATAGATGGTTACAATTTCCTGACCATGGACATTGGATGTCGTTGATAACGGGATCACATCATTGGGAGAATGATGTGATGGACAAGACACAATCTTAAGCATAGCACAAGATCGTGTAGTTCGTTTGCTAAAGCTTTTCAAATGCCAAGTATCATTTCCTTAGACCATGAGATTGTGCAACTCCCGGATACCATAGGAATGCTTTGGGTGTACTAAACATCACAACGTAACTGGGTGGCTATAAAGGTACACTACAGGTATCTCCGAAAGTGTCTGTTGGGTTGGCATGAATCGGGACTGGGATTTGTCACTTCGTATGACGGAGAGGTATCTCTGGGCCCACTCGGTAATGCATCATCATAATGAGCTCAATGTGACTAAGGTGTTGGTCACGAGATCATGCATTACGGAACGAGTAAAGTGACTTGCCAGTAATGAGATTGAACGAGGTTTTGGGATACCAACGATCGAATCTCGGGCAAGTAACATACCGACGGACAAAGGGAATTGTATACGGGATTGATTGAATCCTCGACATCATGGTTCATCCGATGAGATCATCATGGAACATGTGGGAGTCAACATGGGTATCCAGATCCCGCTATTGGTTATTGGTTGGAGAGATGTCTCGGTCATGTCTACATGGTTCCCGAATCCGTAGGGTCTTCACACTTAAGGTTCGGTGATGCTAGAGTTGTTATGGGAATTAGTATGCGGTTACTAAATGTTGGTCGGAGTCTCGGATGAGATCCTGGACGTCACGAGGAGTTCCGGAATGGTCCGGAGGTGAAGATTTATATATGGGAAGTCATCATACGGTCACCGGAAGTATTCGGGGGTTTGCCGGTATTGTACCGGGACCACCGAAGAGGTTTTGGGGGTCCACCTGCCCCGGAGGGCCCTATGGGATGTATGTGAAAGGGAACCAGCCCCTAAGTGGGCCGGGCGCCATCCCCCCTAGGGCCCATGCGCCTAGGGTTTGGGGGAAACCCTAAAGCCCCCCCCCCTTGGCTTGGGGGGCAAGCCCCCTCCCCTTGGCCGCCGCCCCCCCTCTAGATCTCAGCTAGAGGGGCCAGCCCCCTTCCGCCTTCGCCCTATAAATAGAGGGGAGGAGGGAGGGCAGCAGCACCTCATCCAAGGCGCAGCCCTCCCCCTCTCCAACACCCCTCCTCCTCCGTTGAGCTTGGCGAAGCCCTGCCGGGGAACTGCAAGCTCCACCACCACGCCGTCGTGCTGCCGGAGTTCTTCCCCAACTTCTCCTTCTCCCTTGCTGGATCAAGAAGGAGGAGACAACCCCGTGTTGCACGCGTGTTGAACGCGGAGGCGCCGTTGTTTGGCGCTTAGATCGGAATCAACCGCGATCTGAATCGCTGCGAGTATGACTCCTTCATCCGTGTTCTTGTAATGCTTCCGCATCGCAATCTTCAAGGGTATGAAGATACACTCCCCTCTCTCTCGTTCCTAGTCTCTCCATAGATTGATCTTGGTGATGCATAGAAAATTTTAATTTCTGCAACGATCCCCAACAGTGGCATCATGAGCTAGGTCTATGCGTAGTTTCTATGCACGAGTACAACACAAGTTGTTGTGGGCGTCGACTTTTTCAATTTACTTGCCGTTACTAGTCTTATCTTGATTTGGCGGCATCGTGGGATGAAGCGGCCCGGACCGACCTTACACGTACGCTTATGTGAGACAGGTCCCACCGACTAACATGCACTAGTTGCATAAGGTGGCTAGCGGGTGTCTGTCTCTCCCACTTTAGTCGGATCGGATTCGATGAAAAGGGTCCTTATGAAGGGTAAATAGAAATTGGCATATCACATTGTGCTTTTGGCGTAGGTAATAAACATTCTTGCTAGAAACCTATAGCAGCCATGTAAAAACTTGCAACAACAATTAGAGGACGTCTAACTTGTTCTTGCAGCATATGCCGTGTGATGTGATATGGCCAAAAGGATGTGATGAATGATATATGTGATGTATGAGATTGATCATGTTCTTGTAATAGGAATCACGACTTGCATGTCGATGAGTATGACAACCGGCAGGAGCCATAGGAGTTGTCTTAATTTATTGTATGACCTGCGTGTCAATGAAAACACCATGTAATTACTTTACTTTATTGCTAACCGTTAGCCATAGTAGTAGAAGTAATAGTTGGCGAGACAACTTCATGAAGACACGATGATGGAGATCATGGTGTCATGCCGGTGACGATGATGATCATGGCGCCCCGAAGATGGAGATCAAAAGGAGCAAAATGATATTGGCCATATCATGTCACTATTTGATTGCATGTGATGTTTATCATGTTTTTACATCTTATTTGCTTAGAACGACGGTAGCATAAATAAGATGATCCCTCGCTAAAATTTCAAGAAAGTGTTCCCCCTAACTGTGCAACGTTGCGAAGGTTCGTTGTTTCGAAGCACCATGTGATGATCGGGTGTGATAGATTCTAACGTTCGAATACAACGGGTGTAAGCCAGATTTACACATGCAAAACACTTAGGTTGACTTGACGAGCCTAGCATGTACAGACATGGCCTTGGAACATGAGAGACCGAAAGGTCGAACATGAGTCATATAGTAGATACGATCAACATGGAGATGTTCACCGTTGATGACTAGTCCGTCTCACGTGATGATCGGACACGGCCTAGTTGATTCGGATCATGTATCACTTAGATGACTAGAGGGATGTTTATCTGAGTGGGAGTTCATTAAATAATTTGATTAGGTGAACTTAATTATCATGAACTTAGTCTAAAATTCTTTACAATATGTCTTGTAGATCAAATGGCCCATGCTAATGTTGCCCTCAACTTCAACGCATTCCTAGAGAAAACCAAGCTGAAAGATGATGGTAGAAACTATACGGACTGGGTCCGTAACTTGAGGATCATCCTCATAGCTGCCAAGAAGGCATATGTCCTTGAAGCACCGCTAGGTGAAGCACCCATTTTCCCAGCAACTCAAAACATTATGAACGCCTGGCAGTCGCGTAGTGATGATTACTCCCTGGTTCAGTGCGGCATGCTTTACAGCTTAGAATCAGGGATCCAAAAGCGTTTTGAGCAGCACGGAGCATATGAGATGTTCCAAGAGCTGAAAATGGTTTTCCAAGCTCATGCCCGGGTCGAGAGATATGAAGTGTCCAACAAGTTCTACAGTTATAAGATGGAGGAAAATAGTTCTGTCAGCGAGCATATACTCAAAATGTCTGGGTTGCACAACCGATTGTCTCAGCTGGGAGTTAATCTTCCAGATGACTCGGTCATTGACAGGATCCTCCAGTCGCTTCCACCTAGCTATAAGAGCTTTGTGATGAACTACAATATGCAAGGGATGGAGAAGTCCATTTCTGAGTTATTTTCAATGCTGAAATCAGCGGAGGTGGAAATCACAAAGGAACATCAAGTGTTGATGGTGAATAAAACCACTAGTTTCAAGAAAGGCAAGGGTAAGAAGAACTTCAAGAAGGAAGGCAAGGGAGTTGCCGCGCCCGGTAAATCAGTTACCGGGAAGAAGCCAAAGAATGGACCCATGCCCGAGACTCGGTGCTTTATTGTAAGGGAAATGGTCACTGGAAGCGGAACTGCCCCAAGTACTTAGCGTATAAGAAGGCCGGCAACGCCAAAGGTATATGTGATATACATGTTATTGATGTGTACCTTACCTGCGCTCCTAGTAGCTCCTGGGTATTTGATACTGGTGCGGTTGCTCATATTTGTAACTCAAAACAGGAGCTGCGGAATAAGCGGAGACTGGCGAAGGACGAGGTGACGATGCG
The DNA here is from genome assembly GCF_003073215.2 of Triticum urartu. Taxonomy (NCBI): domain Eukaryota; kingdom Viridiplantae; phylum Streptophyta; class Magnoliopsida; order Poales; family Poaceae; genus Triticum; species Triticum urartu. The sequence continues at coordinate 143,985,590 of NC_053023.1, forward strand.
CGTCGGGAATGGTTCCAAGGTCGATGTGATCGCCGTCGGCACACTCCCTCTACATCTACCTACGGGATTAGTTTTAAACCTCAATAATTGTTATTTAGTACCAGCTTTGAGCATGAACATTGTAGCTGGATCTCATTTAATGCGAGATGGCTACTCATTTAAATCTGAGAATAATGGTTGTTCCATTTATATGAGAGTTATGTTTTATGGTCATGCCCCGCTGGTCAATGGTTTATTCTTGTTTAATCTCGAATGTGATGTTACACATATTCATAGTGTGAATGCCAAGAAGTGTAAGGTTGATAATGATAGTCCCACATACTTGTGGCACTGCCGCGTTGGTCACATTGGTGTCAAAAGCATGAAGAAACTCCATGCAAATGGACTTTTTGAGTCTCTTGATTATGAATCATTTGACACGTGCGAACCATGCCTTATGGGCAAAATGACCAAGACTCCATTCTCTGGAACAATGGAGCGAGCAACCAACTTATTGGAAATCATACATACTGATGTGTGCGGTGCAATGAGCGTTGAGGCTCGTGGTGGCTATCGTTATGTTCTCACCCTCACTGATGACTTAAGTAGATATGGGTATCTCTACTTAATGAAACACAAGTCCGAGACCTTTGAAAAGTTCAAGGAATTTTAGAGTGAGGTAGAGAATCAACATGACAAGAAAATAAAGTTCTTACGATCAGATCGTGGAGGTGAATACTTGAGTCACGAGTTTGGCACACACTTAAGGAAATGTGGAATTGTTTCACAACTCACGCCGCCTAGAACACATCAGCGAAATGGTGTGTCCGAACATCGTAATCGCACTCTATTGGATATGGTGCGATCTATGATGTCTCTTACCGATCTACCGCTATCATTTTCGGGTTATGCTTTAGAGACTGTCGCATTCACTTTAAATAGGGCTCTGTCAAAATCCATTGAGATGACACCGTATGAATTATAGTTTGGAAAGAAACCTAAGCTTTCGTTTCTGAAAGTTTGGGGATGCGATGCTTATGTCAAGAAACTTCAACCTGAAAAGCTCGAACCCAAGTTGGAAAAATGCGTCTTCATAGGATACCCTAAGGAAACTATCGGGTATACCTTCTACCTTAGATCTGAAGGAAAGATCTTTGTTGCCAAGAATGGATCCTTTCTAGAGAAAGAGTTTCTCTCAAAAGAAGTAAGTGGGAGGAAAGTAGAAGTTGATTAGGTACTACCTCTTGAACTGGAGAGTAGCGCAGCTCAGGAAGATGTTTCTGTGGTGCTTGCACCGACTAGAGAGGAAGTTAATGATGATGATCATGAAACTTCGGATCAAGTTGCTACTGAACTTCGTAGGTCCACAAGGACACATTCCGCACCAGAGTGGTACGGCAACCCTGTCCTGGAAATCATGTTGTTAGACAATGGTGAACCTTCGAACTACGAAGAAGCGATGGCGGGCTCGGATTCCAACAAATGGCTTTAAGCCATGAAATCTGAGATAGGATCCATGTATGAAAACAAAGTATGGACTTTGACAGACTTGCCCGATGATCGGCAAGCCATAGAGAATAAATGGATCTTTAAGAAGAAGACTGACGCAGATGGTAATCTGACCATCTATAAGGCTCGGCTTGTAGCTAAGGGTTATCGACAAGTTCAAGGGGTTGACTACGATGAGACCTTCTCACCCGTAGTGAAGCTGAAGTCCGTCCGAATCATGTTAGCAATTGCCGCATTCTATGACTATGAAATATGGCAAATGGACGTCAAAACGGCATTCCTTAATGGTTTCCTTAAGGAAGAATTGTATATGATGCAGCCGGAAGGTTTTGTCAATCCTAAGAATGCTGACAAGGTATGCAAGCTCCAGCGCTCAATCTATGGGCTAGTGCAAGCATCTCGGAGTTGGAACAGTCGCTTTGATGAGATGATCAAAGTGTTTGGGTTTACACAGACTTATGGAGAAGCATGTGTTTACAAGAAAGTGAGTGGGAGCTCTGTAGCATTTCTCATATTATATGTGGATGACATACTATTGATGGGAAATGATATAGAATTTTTGGAAAGCATAAAGGCCTACTTGAATAAGTGTTTTTCAATGAAGGACCTTGGAGAAGCTGCTTACATATTAGGCATCAAGATCTATAGAGATAGATCGAGACGCCTTATTGGTCTTTCACAAAGCACATACCTTGACAAGATATTGAAGAAGTTCAATATGGATTAGTCCAAGAAGGGGTTCTTGCCTGTATTGCAAGGTATGAAATTGAGCACGGCTCAATGCCCGACCTCGGCAGAAGATAAAGAAAAGATGAGTGTCATCCCCTATGCCTCAGCCATAGGGTCTATTATGTATGCCATGCTGTGTACCAGACCTGATGTGAACCTTGCCGTAAGTTTGGTAGGAAGGTACCAAAGTAATCCCGGCATGGAACACTGGACAGCGGTCAAGAATATCCTGAAGTACCTGAAAATGACTAAGGATACGTTTCTCGTTTATGGGGGTGACGAAGAGCTCGTCGTAAAGGGTTACGTCGATGCTAGCTTCGACACGGATCTGGATGACTCCAAGTCACAAACCGGATACATGTATATTTTGAATGGTGGGGCAGTCAGCTGGTGCAGTTGCAAGCAAAGCGTCGTGGCGGGATCTACATGTGAAGCGGAGTACATAGCAGCCTCGGAGGCAGGACATGAAGCAGTCTGGATGAAGGAGTTCATCACCAACCTAGGAGTAATTCCCAATGTGTCGGGCCCGATGACTCTCGCCTGTGACAACACTGGAGCTATTGCCCTTGCCAAGGAGCCCAGGTTTACAAGAAGACCACGCATATCAAGCGTCGCTTCAACTCCATTCGTGAATATATTCAAGATGGAGACATAGATATTTGTAAAGTGCACACGGATCTGAATGTCGTAGATCCGTTGACTAAACCTCTTCCACAAGCAAAACATGATCAACACCAGAACTCTATGGGTGTTCGATTCATCACAATGTAACTATATTATTGACTCTAGTGCAAGTGGGAGACTGTTGGAAATATGCCCTAGAGGCAATAATAAAGTGGTTGTTATTATATTTCCTTGTTCATGATAATTGTCTATTGTTCATGCTATAATTCTGTTATCCAGAAATCGTAATACATGTGTGAATACATAGACCACAACATGTCCCTAGTGAGTGATGTCTACTACACAACCTTCTTCTTGTAGACGTCGTTGGGCCTCCAAGTGCAGAGGTTTGTAGGACAGTAGCAAATTTGACTCAAGTGGATGATCTAAGGTTTATCAATCCGTAGGAGGCGTAGGATGAAGATGGTCTCTCTCAAGCAACCCTGCAACCAAATAACTAAGAGTCTCTTGTGTCCCCAACACACCCAATAAAATGGTAAATTGTATAGGTGCACTAGTTCAGCGAAGAGATGGTGATACAAGTGGTATATGGATGGTGGATAAAGGTTTTTGTAATCTGAAAATATAAAAACAGCAAGGTAACTAATGATAAAAGTGAGCACAAATGGTATTGCAATGCGTTGAAACAAAGCCTAGAGTTCATACTTTCACTAGTGCAAGTTCTCTCAACAATAATAACATAGTTGGATCATATAACTATCCCTCAACATGCAACAAAGACTCACTCCAAAGTCACTAATAGCGGAGAACAAACGAAGAGATTATGGTAGGGTACGAAACCACCTCAAAGTTATCCTTTCTGATCGATCTATTCAAGAGTCCGTAGTAAAATAACACAAAGCTATTCTTTCCGTTCAATCTATCATAGAGTTCGTACTAGAATAATACCTTAAGACACAAATCAACTAAAACCCTAATGTCACCTAGATACTCCAATGTCACCTCAAGTATCCGTGGGTATGGCTATACGATATGCATCACACAATCTCAGATTCATCTATTCAAACCAACACAAAGTACTTCAAAGAGTGCCCCAAAGATTCTACCGGGGAGTCAAGACGAAAATGTGTGCCAACCCCTATGCATAGGTTCATGAGCGGAACCCGCAAATTGATCACCAAAACGTACATCAAGTGGATCACGTGATATCCCATTGTCGCCACAGATAAGCACATGCAAGACATACATCAAGTGTTCTCAAATCCATAAAGACTCAATCCGATAAGATAACTTCAAATGGGAAACTCAATCCATTACAAGAGAGTAGAGGGGGAGAAACATCATAAGATCCAACTGTAATAGAAAAGCTCGCGATACATCAAGATCGTACCACCTCAAGAACACGAGTGAGAGAGAGAGAGATCAAACACATAGCTACTGGTACATACCCTCAGCCCCGAGGGAGAACTACTCCCTCCTCGTCATGCAGAGCGCCGGGATGATGAAGGTGGCCATCGGAGAGGGATTCCCCCCTCCGACAGGGTGCCGGAACGGGTCTAGATTGGTTTTTGGTGGCTACGGAGGCTTCCGGCGGCGGAACTCCCGATCTATTCTCCTCCCTGAAGTTTTTAGGGTATATGGGTATATATAGGAGGAAGAAGTATGTCGGTAGATCTCCGGGCTGTCCACGAGGCAGGGGCGCGCCCAGGGGGGTGGGCGCGCCCCCCACCCTCGTGGGCAGCCCGGGACTCTTCTGGTTCATCTCTGATACTCCGTGGGCTTCTTCTGGTCCAAAAATAAGTTCCGTGAAGTTTCAGGTTAATTGGACTCCATTTGATTTTCCTTTTCTGCGATACTCTAAAACAAGCAAAAAACAGAAACTGGCACTGGGCTCTAGGTTAATAGGTTAGTCCCAAAAATCATATAAAATAGCATATAAATTCATATTAAACATCCAAGGTTGATAATATAATAGCATGGAACAATAAAAAATTATAGATACGTTGGAGATGTATCAGCATCCCCAAGCTTAATTCCTGCTCGTCCTCGAGTAGGTAAATGATAAAAACAGAATTTTTGATGTGGAATGCTACCTAACATATTTATCCATGTAGTTCTCTTTATTGTAGCAAGAATATTCAGATCCATAAGATTCAAGAAAAAAGTTTAATATCGACATAAAAACAATAATACTTCAAGCATACTAACAAAGCAATCATGTCTTCTCAAAATAACATGGCCAAAGAAAGCTATCTCTACAAAATCATATAGTCGGGCTATGCTCTATCTTCACCACACGAAATATTTAAATCATGCACAACGCCGATGACAAGCCAAGCAATTGTTTCATACTTTTGATGTTCTCAAACTTTTTCAATCTTCACGCAATATATTAGCATGAACCATGGATATAGCACTATATGTGGAATAGAAGGGTGGTTGTGGAGAAGACAAAAAAAAGGAGAAGATAGTCTCACATCAACTAGGCGTATCTATGGGCTATGGAGATGCCCATCAATAGATATCAATGTGAGTGAGTGGGGATAGCCATGCAATGGATGCACTAGAGCTATAAGTGTATGAAAGCTCAACAAAAGAACTAAGTGGGTGTGCATCCAACTTGCTTGCTCATGAAGACCTAGGGCAATTTTGAGGAAGCCCATCATTGGAATATACAAGACAAGTTCTATAATGAAAGATTCCCACTAGTATATGAAAGTGACAACATAGGAGACTCTCTATCATCAAGATCATGGTGCTACTTTGAAGCACAAGTGTGGTAAAAGGATAGTAGCATTGCCCCTTCTCTCGTTTTCTCTCATTTTTTTGTTTTCTTTTTTTTGGGACTTCTCTTTTTTTGGCCTCTTTTTTCTCTTTTTTTATTTTTTCATCCGGAGTCTCATCCCGACTTGTGGGGGAATCATAGAATCCATCATCCTTTCCTCACTGGGACAATGCTCTAATAATGATGATCATCACACTTTTATTTACGTACAACTCAAGAATTACAACTCGATACTTATAACAAAATATGACTCTATATGAATGCCTCAGGCGGTGTACCGGGATGTGCAATGACTCATGAGTGACATGTATGAAAGAATTATGAACGGTGACTTTGCCACAAATACAATGTCAACTACATGATCATGCAAAGCAATATGACAATGATGGAGCGTGTCATAATAAATGGAACGGTGGAAAGTTGCATGGCAATATATCTCGGAATGGCTATGGAAATGCCATAATAGGTAGGTATGGTGGCTGTTTTGAGGAAGGTATATGGTGGGTTTATGGTACTGGCGAAAGTTGCGCGGTACTAGAGAGGCTAGCAATGGTGGAAGGGTGAGAGTGCGTATAATCCATGGACTCAACATTAGTCATAAAGAACTCACATATTTATTGCAAAAATCTATTAGTTATCGAAACAAAGTACTACGCGCATGATCCTAGGGGGATAGATTGGTAGGAAAAGACCATCGCTCGTCCCCGACCGCCACTCATAAGGAAGACAATCAATAAATAAATCATGCTCCGACGTCATCACATAACGGTTCACCATAGGTGCATGCTACGGGAATCACAAACTTTAACACAAGTATCTATCAAATTCACAAATACTCAACTAGCATGACTCTAATATCACCATCTTCATATCTCAAAACAATCATCAAGTATCAAACTTCCCATAGTATTCAATGCACTCTATATGAAAGTTTTTATTATACCCCTCTTGGATGCCCATCATATTAGGAATAGTTTCATAACCAAAGCAAACTACCATGCTGTTAAAAAGACTCTCAAAATAATATAAGTGAAGCATGAGAGTTCATCTATTTCTATAAAATAAAACTACCATCATGCTCTAAAAAGATATAAGTGAACCACTAGAGAAAACGACAAACTACTCCAAAATATATAAGTGAAGATCAATGAGTAGTCGAATAATTATGAAACTATGTGAAGACTCTATTACATTTTTCATATCTTGGTATTTTATTCAAATATCAAGCAAAATAAAATAAAATAAAATAAAATGACGCTCCAAGCAAAACACATTTCATGTGGTGAAAAAAAATATAGCTCCAAGTAAAGTTACCGATGAACGAAGACAAAAGAGGGGATGCCTTCCGGGGCATCCCCAAGCTTAGGCTTTTGGTTCTACTTGAATATTACCTTGAGGTGCCTTGGTAATCCCCAATCTTAGGTTCTTTCCACTCCTTATTCCATAGTCCATCGAATCTTTACCCAAAACTTGAAAACTTCACAACACAAAACTTAACAGAAAACACGTAAGCTCCGTTAGCGAAAGAAAACAAAACACCACTTCAAGGTACTGTAATGAACTCATTATTTATTTATATTGGTGTTAAACCTAATTTATTCCAAATTATCTATGGTTTATAAACTATTTTACTAGCCATAGATTCATCAAAATAAGCAAACAACACACGAAAAACAGAATCTGTCAAAAACAGAATAGTCTGTAGTAATCTGTAACTAACGCAAACTTCTGGAACCCCAAAAATTCTAAAATAAATTGCTGGACGTGAAGAATTTATCTATTAATCATCTGAAAAAATAATTAAATAAATAGAACTCTCCAATAAAAAATGGAAGCAATTCTTGTGAGAGCTAAAGTTTCTGTTTTTTACAGCAAGATCAAAAAGACTTTCCCCAAGTCTTCCCAACGGTTCTACTTGGCACAAACACTAATTAAACACAAAAGACACAACCAAAACAGAGGCTATATAAATTTTTCATTACTAAACAGGATAAAAAGGCAAGGAATAAAAATAAAGTTGGGTTGCCTCCCAACAAGCGCTATCGTTTAACGCCCCTAGCTAGGCATGATGATTTCAATGATGCTTACATAAAAGATAAGAATTGAAATATAAAGAGAGCATCATGAAGAATATGACTAGCACATTTAAGTCTAACCCACTTCCTATGCATAGGGATTTTATGAGCAAACAACTTGTGGGAACAAGAATCAACTTGCATAGGAAGGTAAAACAAGCATAACTTGAAAATTTTAAGCACATAGAGAGGAAACTTGATACTATTGCAATTCCTACAGGCATATATTCCTCCCTCATAATAATTTTCAGTAGCATCATGAATGAATTCAACAATATAACCATCACATAGAGCATTCTTTTCATGATCTACAAGGATAGAAAATTTACCACTCTCCACATAAGCAAAATTCTTCTCATTCGGAATAGTGGGAGTATCATAAGAGACTTGAATACTATAAATTGTTTCCACATTAAAAGAGTAATGTTCATAAAAGGGGTAATCATAATAATGACAAGTTTTATAAATATAATCATCACTACTTTTTATAGAATATGTAACATCACAATAATCATCATAGGTAGCAACTTTGTTCTCATCATAATCGATTGAAACCTCTTCCAGGATAGTGGAATCATTACTAAATAAAGTCATGACCTCTCCAAATCCGCTTTCATAATTATCACAGTAAGATTCAACATCCTCCAAAATAGTGGGATTACTACTTCCTAAAGTTGACACTCTTCCAAACCCACTTTCATCAATATAATCATCATAAGTAGGAGGCATGCTATCATCATAACAAATTTGCATATCAAAACTTGGGAGGCTAAAAATATCATCTTCATTAAACGTAGCATCCCCAAGCTTGGGACAAACATTAATTGCAGCAAATATATTCTCAAAAATGGCATTCTCATCAAACATAGCATCCCCAAGCTTGGGCCTTTTCATATCATAAGCATAATCACTCTCATCATTAATAGTATGGATAGCACCAATAGTATATCAATTATCATCATCACAATGAGTAATAGGAGCAACATTATTTGGGAGAGATACCTTTCTACCTTTGCTTCTCCGTCTTTTCTTTTTCTTCTTCACATCATGTGTGGGTTCAACCCTCTTTTTGGAGCTCCTTATTAATGCGATTGGTTGAATAGAAGGCTCCTCCTCGTTACCTGATTCATCATAAGAAATAATAGGAGGATATTGGGAAGTTTCTTCCATTTCATTAGTATTCTCTTCATCCTCTATTTCTTTTCTTTTCTTTATGTAATTGGCAATATAAGGATTTTCAATGCAATTCACCGCACAGTACATATAAATTTCCTCTAGATCAAAATCAATAAGTTTATCATGGGAAAATACTGGAAGATAGTTAGTTATACATTTCATTTCTTCATAACCAATAAGCAAACTAATTCATTATGATGTGCAAGGGAAATAAAGTCATCACGATTTTTGGAAACGGTTAGAACATGAAACAATTTGCATCAGATGGTTAAATGACCATGTTTATTGCAAAGTTCACAAGTACGGCTAAGAAAATTTAAATTTTCAGCACAAACATCTAGCCTTTCTTGCAACCATTTAGTTTCTAAGTACTTATGCCTCTTGCAAAATCTATCTTCCCTAATTGGTGTGTACTTGCAAACTCTATGCACTCCACAAAAATCGACATGCTTATAAGAGACATTCTCATCATGACTAGTGCAATCATCATCAGTACTATGGATATTCAAAGAGTTCATACTAATAACATTGCAATCATGCTAATCATTCAAAGATTTAGTGCCAAACATTTTAATGCATTCTTCTCCTAACACTTTGGCACAATTTTCCTTTCCATCATACTCACGAAACATATTAAAAAGATGAAGCGTCTGAGGCAAACTCAATTCCATATTTTTTTTGTAGTTTTCTTTTATAAACTAAACTGGTGCTAAAACAAGAAACAAAAAGATTCGATTGCAAGATCTAAAGATATACCTTCAAGTGCTAACCTCCCCGGCAATGGCGCCAGAAAAGAGCTTGATGTCTACTACACAACCTTCTTCTTGTAGACGTTGTTGGGCCTCCAAGTGCAGAGGTTTGTAGGACAGTAGCAAATTTCCCTCAAGTGGATGACCTAAGGTTTATCAATCCGTAGGAGGCGTAGGATGAAGATGGTCTCTCTCAAGCAACCCTGCAACCAAGTAACAAAGAGTCTCTTGTGTCCCCAACACACCCAATACAATGGTAAATTGTATAGGCGCACTAGTTCGGCGAAGAGATGGTGATACAAGTGGTAAATGGATGGTAGATAAAGGTTTTTGTAATCTGAAAATATAAAAACAGCAAAGTAACTAATGATAAAAGTGAGCACAAACGGTAATGCAATGCATTTAAACAAGGCCTAGGGTTCACACTTTCACTAGTGCAAGTTCTCTCAACAATAATAACATAGTTGGATCATATAACTATCCCTCAACATGCAACAAAGAGTCACTCCAAAGTCACTAATAGCGGAGAACAAATGAAGAGATTATGGTAGGGTATGAAACCACCTCAAAGTTATCCTTTCTATTCGATCTATTCAAGAGTCCGTAGTAAAATAACACAAAGCTATTCTTTCCGTTCAATCTATCATAGAGTTCGTACTAGAATAACACCTTAAGACACAAATCAACCAAAACCCTAATGTCACCTAGATACTCCAATGTCACCTCAAGTATCCGTGGGTATGATTATACGATATGCATCACACAATCTCAGATTCATCTATTCAAACCAACACAAAGTACTTCAAAGAGTGCCCCAAAGATTCTACCGGAGAGTCAAGACGAAAATGTGTGCCAACCCCTATGCATAGGTTCATGAGTGGAACCCGCAAATTGATCACCAAAACATACATCGAGTGGATCATGTGATATCCCATTGTCACCACAGATAAGCATGTGCAAGACATACATCAAGTGTTCTCAAATCCTTAAAGACTCAATCTGATAAGATAACTTCAAAGGGGAAACTCAATCCATTACAAGAGAGTATTGGGGGAGAAACATCATAAGATCCTACTATAATAGCAAAGCTCGTGATACATCAAGATCGTACCACCGCAAGAACACGAGAGAGAGAGAGATCAAACACATAGCTACTGGTACATACCCTCAGCCCCAAGGGAGAACTACTCCCTCCTCGTCATGGAGAGCGCTGGGATGATGAAGGTGGCCACCGGAGAGGGATTCCCCCCTCCGGCATGGTGCCAGAATGGGTCTAGATTGGTTTTTGGTGGCTACGGAGGCTTCTGGCAGCGGAACTCCCGATCTATTCTCCTCCCCAAAGTTTTTAGGGTATATGGGTATATATAGGAGGAAGAAGTACGTCGGTGGATCTCTGGGCTGTCCATGAGGCAGGGGGCGCACCCAGGGTGGTTGGGTGCGCCCCCCACCCTCGTGGGCAGCCCGGGACTCTTCTGGTCCATCTCCGATACTCCATGGGCTTCTCCTGGTCGAAAAATAAGTTGCGTGAAGTTTCAGTGTAATTGGACTCCGTTTGATTTTCCTTTTCTGCGATACTCTAAAACAAGGAAAAAACAAAAACTGGAACTGGGCTCTAGGTTAATATGCTAGTCCCAAAAATCATATAAAATAGCATATAAATGCATATAAAACATCCAAGGTTGATAATATAATAGCATGGAACAATAAAAAATTATAGATATGTTGAAGATGTATCAGTGAGCCTCTAGTTGACTAGCTCGTTGATCAACAGATGGTTACGGTTTCCTGCCCATGGACATTGGATGTTGTTGATAACGGGATCACATCATTGGGAGAATGATGTGATGGACAAAACCCAATCTTAAGCATAGCACAAGATTGTGTAGTTCGTTTGCTAAAGCGTTTCTAATGTCAAGTATCATTTCCTTAGACCATGAGATTGTGCAACTCCCGGATACCGTAGGAATGCTTTGGGTGTACTAAACGTCACAACGTAACTGGGTGGCTATAAAGGTACACTACAGGTATCTCCGAAAGTGTCTGTTGGGTTGGCATGAATCGAGACTGGGATTTATCACTCCGTGTGACGGAGAGGTATCTTTGGGCCCACTCGGTAATGCATTATCGTAATGAGCTCAATGCGACTAAGGAGTTGGTCACATGATCATGCATTACAGAACGAGTAAAGTGACTTGCCGGTAACGAGATTGAACGAGGTAATGGGATATCGACGATCGAATCTCGGGCTAGTAACATACCGATGGACAAAGGGAATTGTATACGGGATTGATTGAATCCTTGACATTGTGGTTCATCCGATGAGATCATCGTGGAACATGTGGGAGCCAACATGGGTATCTAGATCCCGTTGTTGGTTGTTGGCCGGAGAGATGTCTCGGTCATGTCTACATGGTTCCCGAACCCGTAGGGTCTACACACTTAAGGTCCGGTGATGCTAGAGTTGTTATGGGAATTGGTATGCGGTTACTGAATGTGGTTCGGAGTCCCGGATGAGATCCCGGACATCATGAGGAGTTCCGGAATGGTCCGGAGGTGAATATTTATATATGGGAAGTCATCATACAGTCACCGGAAGTATTCAGGGGTTTGCCGGTATTATACCAGGACCACCGAAGGGGTTCCAGGGGTCCATCGGGAGGGTCCACCTGCCCCGGAAGGCCCTATGGGATGTATGTGGAAGGGAACCAGCCCCTAAGTGGGCTGGGCGCCATCCCCCTAGGGCCCATGCGCCTAGGGTTTGGGGGAAACCCTAAAGGGGGTGTCGGTGGGAACGACACCTATGGGATCACAAGAATCCCTACTACGGTTAGCAGGGCATGGGGTCGTGAGAAGAGGGGATCAAACGGATAGTACACAGTTTGTTTATCCAGGTTCGGGCCGCGAGGATGCGTTGTTGGGTCAGGCCCAGAAACAGTGCACGGGCAGGCGGGGCGGTTTTTACCGCGGTAAGATTCTTCGCGCGCTGCGCTTCCCACGACTCGCGCGCGTGGCGCGGCGTGGGGAGGTGGTCGTGACGTGGGCAACATGCGTGGGGTTGGTCTCTGCACGCATGCGTCACGGTGTAGTAAAGGGGCAGTTCGCGCCTTCCCCATAAACGGAAGGAGGCGTGGAGGCGTGGCCCATTTACTGAATGGGGCTGAGGCGCGGTCTTCAAGGCGTCCACTCCCCACGATCACGGGGTGGGGAGAGGTCACCTCACCCGTCCCCTCGGTTATGCACGTCCGCCACGTGTCTCCTATGTGCTTGGGGTGGCATACGGTGGAGGCGGGAAACCGGGCCGTCGCTGGTTGGGGCGGCTGGTCGGTCCTGGCTCCCTGCGCCTTCCGTATCTCGATTGGCCGAGCGGGGTGGCCGAGCCCCAACCCCGCTCCTTTATAAAGAGCGGGAGGGGGGATGGCGTCCCACATTCTTCCATCTTCTTCTTCCTTCAGCTTCTGCTCCTCCCTTCCATCCGTCATGGAGAGAGGGAATCCCGGTCCTTCAACGGTGGCGGCGAGGGTCGCCGCTCGACAACGCGTCCCTCCTTCTCCTGCGCCTGCGGTGGCAGAGCCAGCCGCGAGGGGAAGGGGGAGGGGGCGAGGCCGGGGCGCTTGGGGAAGAGGAGGACAGGGTGGCGTGCCGGCCTCGCCTTCGCCAGCAGCTCCCCCTCCAATGGAGGGCCATGTTGGGGATGACCCTTGTGAGTTCTTCGTCAGGCTGCGCCGGCTGCCGCGCCGTCGCCTTCATCTCCCGACTCCATTTGCGCGGGAGATGGAGCTGGATCCACCGGAGTCATTGCGGCTGCACATGAGGGGCTGCGGGATCAGTGGCACGCGGGTCCGCGTCGACTTCCCCGCTCCTCACGTGATGTATCTTCGTCGGGGATGGAAGATGTTTGCTCATATCCACAGCTTGACGGAGGGGCTCACTCTCCATTTTAAGCTGATGGAGGGTGGCCTTCTCTCCATCAAGGTCTTCGGGCACTTTGGGACTCGTACAAGGTGCTGCGTGGAGAGCTCTTCTAATAGTGAAGACTCCTCCTCGGGCAAGAGTGACGAGGAGGACAGCGGCAGCGATGACGAGGGTGCTAGGCGGCAGGATGACGGGTCCGACTAGGTGTCGGGTGCCGCTCCGTGCGGCACCGGCGACCCCATCATCTGTGTCGCCGGCTCCTTGAACTTCTCGGGGTCGTCTCCTTGGGCGGCTGGCGTTGGGAGGCTGTGGAAGAGGAAGAGGGCGGGCGGCAAGGCCGTCAAGTCGGAGTACGCGGGCACCGACGTGTACTGACGTCCTGCCGCCTCGTCTTTGAGCTCTGCTTCCGGCGCCGCCATCACCACCTAGCCTTTGGACGGACACCAAGATGTTCTCCCTGCGTCTTCTGCCACCCGTAGCTCGCCTAGGTGCTCCTTTTGACCTTCTCGCCTCCTTGACCTGCCTCCTGAGGAGAGGGACAAGAAAGGGATTACGGGCACCTTATCACTTTTTAGTTTGTAAGCCTTCAGTCCTTTGTTGAATTTAAAACTTATAATCCCTTCATTCATGTTTTTCATTCCCTACGGACTGTACCTGAGTGGAATTTTTTAATGAAAAAGGGATGCTTGCCGGGTCATTTGTTTGCGGGTGGAACCCACGACAAGGAGTAAATCCTTGATATCTCTAAGATAAACATTTTCTCGCCCGGCAACAGGCCTTGCCATCTCCCCACTTCGCTCGACCTTTCTCACGCCTTTGGCAGAGGCAGGGATGAGGCGGGTTCAGGCTCCTTGTTTCATCCTTTCGCTGCCGCGACTACGACCAAACTTGGTCTCAGGAACGAGCCCTAGGGCCTAGAGTTAGGGGAGCACGGTAGCTTAAGGAAAAACGAGGTTTCACATACCTCAGTCCATAATGGAATGCATGATAAGGGATGAAGAACTTATCTGAAGCTGCAGCCCCTGGCAACCCTGGTTTGCCGTGGGTGAATCTTTGCTCTTGCAGCCCCCGGCAATACTGGCTTGCCGGGGCCTAGATCCTGGTCTGTTCCTTTTTTTTCTCCCCAAGTGGTTCGGCAAGGATATCTGTGTGTCCTGTGAACCAAAGAAGACAAAAGAAAGACAAAGAGACACACACTCGACCTCTAAGCTAGGGGTTAGTCGCCGCTAAGCACTATCAACCCTAACAAAGGATGAGACTCGACCTAGCATGCATGCTATAACTTAGGGCGCCAGCGCTTCATTTATTTATGCTCAGGGTCTGCGCCTGGCTTTGTACAAAGGGTTACATGCGTCATCGGCAAGGCTCGTACAAAAGGTGGCTTGCCGGGGGGCCCGGCAAGCTGCGCCTCACGGGTAAAACTTGCGAAGATGCTCAATGTTCCAGGAGTTACTCACCGGAATGGCATCTTCGGTCTCCAGGCGGACTGCGCCGGGCCTGGTGACTCGTATTACCCGATAAGGGCCTTCCCACTTTGGCGTCAACTTGTTGGAATTCTTGGCCGATTGAACGCGCCGAAGAACAAGGTCGCCTTCCTCAAAGCTTCGGGCATGAACCTTGCGGCTATGGTAGCGGTGCAAGGCTTGCTGGTAGCGCGCTGCTCTCACAGCCGCCCGAAGATGATCTTCCTCAAGGAGCGTTGCGTCATCTTGCCGCAATTGCTCTTGCTCAAGCTCGTCATAAGCGAGTACTCGAGGTGACCCGTATATGAGTTCCGTGGGGAGAACTGCTTCTGCCCCGTATACCAGGGCAAAGGGTGTCTGGCTGGTGGCTCGATTTGGTGTCGTTCTGATTGACCAAAGAACCGCCGGCAATTCATCAATCCAGCGCCTTCCACTCTTGTGCAGTCTGTCAAAGTGTAAGTGCATCTAGTGCCACCCCTAGTTGGTTTTGGAGTATTGACGACAAACCTAGTTGAGGGACTGATGTGTTTGTGAGAATTGCAGGATAACACAGGTAGAAGTCCCTCATTAATTTGGTTTTCCTACCAGAGATGACCCCTAAAAATGTATGAAGACATTGATGTCAAAGGTGGTATGTGAAGATATTCTCATTGAAGACTATGACAAGACAAGACATCGCATGAAGCCTATGGAGCTCGAAGACTTAGATCTTTCGTAGTTCTTTTTCTTCTTTGAGTCATAGGAACCACCGTACTGTTAAGTGGGGTCCATGTGAACCAGTCAGAATGACTGAAGTGATGCTTAACCAAAACCTATGTCTTCGAGTGAAGACTATGAGAGCAAATCTTGTCCAGAGTCGGACAAGTCAGCTTTGCTTGTAGCCCAAGTAAAGTTGCCGCGTGAGTTTGAAATCTGACCGTTGGAACACATGTCAGTTCCTTAGTGACCCAGGGTCATTTCGGACAAATCAGGTCGGGTTGACTAGTGGCTATAAATAGCCCACCCCCTACAACCATAAACGGTTGGCTGCTCAGAGTTAGAGTACGGCTTTTGTCGTTTGAGAGCAACCCACCTCGAAGCCTTTGAGAGAGAATTCCTTGCGAGGATAAAGCCCTAACCACCCAGAGCCAAAGAGAGTTGGGCATCACTTAAGTCTTCTTGTCTATGTGATCTGAAGACTTATTACACTTGAGGACTGTGAATCCTCCTGCCGGTTAGGCGTCGCGTTCTGAGCATCCAAGAGCCATTGTGGATCGCCGGTAAACGAAGTCTGTGAAGGTTTGGGAGTCTACCTTGAAGACTTACCAGAGTGATTGGGCGAGGTATGTGTGACCTTAGCTTAAGGGGAATACGGTGAGGATTGGGTGTCCTGAGCTGCGTGTTCAGGACTGGGTGTCCGGGACTGGGTGTCCTCAGGTTTAAATACCTAGCCGCCCTAACCAGACGTACAGTTGTCACAGCAACTGGAACTGGTCCAACACATCATTGCCTTCGACGAGTCACTGGTTTCATCCTTCCCTTCCCTTTACTTACTGTTGGTCCTTGTGAAGTCATTGTATGATTGCACTATCTTTTGTCTTCACAAAGTGACTGCGTGTTCTGTTTGGTTTCATAATATCTTCCTACTTGATCCTCACTACATTGCTGCTATTAGTCATTGTGCTTTCACTTCATTGAATACTTGACTATGGTTTGCCTGGTGTAGTCTACCTTCCGCTGCATGGTAATAGGTTTATTTCTATCGTTTGTCTTCGAAACTTCCACGTTTTGAAGACTTTCATAAAAATCGCCTATTCAACCCCCTCTTGTCGATATAACGCACTTTCAATTGGTATCAGAGCGAGGTACTCCCTTGTTCTGTGTGATACAGTTTAACCACCTGGAGTTTTAGCTATGTCGACTGCAGGGATAATTAAAGTCTCCGATGTGTGCCCCGTCTTTGATGGAACTGAATATCCCTACTGGAAGAATAAGATGTGCATGCATCTTTAAGCCATTGACGTCGACCTATGGTATGTCGTCAAGAACGGCGTTCCCAAGGCTGGAGAAGGTGTCACTGCTGCTGATGTCAAGAAGTTCGTTCAACTGGACTCTATTGCCAAGAATATCATCTGTGGTCATCTGACCAAAGGACAGTATGGCCGTGTGAGTGCTTTGGAAACATCTAAGCTAGTCTAGGACTGGCTCTCCAAGGTCAATGAAGGCGTCTCAACCCAGAGAGATCAGAGAATCAGTGTTCTCCACAACCTATTCAACCGCTTCAAGCGAAATGACAATGAGAATGTCCAGCTCACATTTGATCGACTCACTGACATCACAAATGAGCTTCAAGCCCTCGGCTCTACTGAGATTACCAAGCATGAAGTCGTTAAGACACTACTGAGATCACTTGATAGTTCGTTTGACACTCTAGCCGTGATGATTCAAGAACGTCCTGATTTCAAGACACTCGATCCGTATGACATACTTGAGAGGCTCAACACACATGAGTTTCAGCTTTTTGAGAAAAGAGATATCTACGGTCCAAACTATGGGCGAACTCGTGCCTTGAAGGCAAAAGCTGTCTCCTCATCTGAAGAAGAATCTGACAGCAGTTCTGATGATCCTGAAGACATTGGAAGGGAACTTGCTATGCTTGTGAAGAAGTTCCAAAAATTCACCAAGAAGAAAGGTATCAGAAAGTCTTCACGATCAAGCTGAAGGAATGATGAAGCTTCTACTCATGACTACAAGAAGAAAACATGTCACAAGTGCAAGAAACCTGGCCACTTCATCTCTGAGTGCCCACAGTGGGACAATGAGAACAAAAAGAAGAAGAAGAACAAGGAATATGACTCTGACAACAAGAAGAAGAAGAAATACTCAAAGTCTTCTTCCAAGTCTTCCTCAAAGTCTTCATCACACAAGAAGAGCTCATCTGGCAAGGCACATGCGTTTGTTGGCAAGGAAATGGATTCAGAGGAGGATTCCATTTCTGAGGAGGCGGAGGTGGAGTCTGAGGAGGAGTCCGATTCTGGCGTTGCTAGTCTGGCTACAGCATACGTTGCCAAGTCCATGTTCAACACTGAAGACAATGACTTCATCACCGACACCGATGCAAATGACAAGGACTACTCCGCTCCTACCTACTACTTCATGGCACGCGGTGCCAAGGTAAACACACGCACTACTCACTATCAAACATCTAGTGACGATGACTCTGATTGTGGTTCAAGACCCAGCTACAAAACACTTGCTAAAATTGCAACTGAACAACAGAAAGCTGTGGAACATATTCAAAAACTGTTAGACAAAAGCGATGATCTGTTAGGCGCTGAAATGACTCGATCTGAGTCCTTAATTGAAGACATAAAAAATCTTCACGTTAAGTATGAGGAACTTGAAAGTCGTCATGAAACGCTCTCAACAACTCATGAAAAGCTTTCCTATGATTATCTTCAAAGGAAGCAAGATCTTGAGAAATTGAGAGCGGCTCATGAAGATCTTCAAAAGGAAAACGAGTCACTTCGCGCCAAACAGATCAGTTCCGCTCAGGAAGAATTTGAACCACCATGTCTTAAATGCATCGAGCGTGACAACACTACTTCTGTTGCTGAGTGTTCTACTACTGCTACTGTTGCAATATCTCCAACTGTTGATGTGGTAACTAACCCCTCTGCTGCTGAGGATACCACTGCTATTGCTGATGACAATGCTAGGTTGAAGACATTGCTTGAAACAGGGATGTACAAAAGTCTCAAAGGGCATCAGACACTATGTGATGTCCTCAAAAGGCAGATCCTGAACCGAAACCCTAGGAAAGAGGGTGTTGGGTTCGTAAGGAAAATGAATGCGGATGGCTCTTACTGGAAACCTGAGCAGTACCCCAAAACCACATGGGTTGCTGCAAAGGAACCTTCAGCAGATCCGTCCAATCTATCTGGCTTCACTTGTGCTAACCCCATTGTCATTGATGAATCCTTTGATGCAAACTATAAACTATTTAAGAATCAGAATGGTGAAGTGTTTGCCAGGTACATTGGTACTAACTGCAGGAATGGACCGCCTATGAAGAAGATCTGGGTGCCGAAAAGGTGTTTGGAAAATCTTCCTGTGAATGTCATCATGACACCACAGATGAAGAAGACAAACCCCAGACCACAGGCTTCATACGGCCCAAAGGCTTCATACAGACAGAGGACTCACCTGAGTCGCACTAACGCAAATGTTTTGCAGGGAAACCATACTCAGGCCTATGAATATGAGCGCAGTTCATTGAACCGCCATGTTCATAATACCAAGAACTATTCTGCTTATTCTTATGAGTACTATTGTCCGCCTGCAAGACTTTTTGCTAGGGCTCCAAAGCCAAAGTTCTCAGACGCTGCACTTAGACTTATTGCTTCTAAGCCACCCTTGAAGATGTGGGTGGCTAAGAAAGCTTAACTCTCTTTTGCAGGGAAAGGTCTCCAGCAGAAAACCAAAATCGTCTGACGCTATTGCTGGGGACCTTAAACATCTTGTAGGGCGCAAGATCAAATGCCCGAATGGTCTTACTATGTACTTCGTTCCTAAATCGCTTGCTACTC
Organism: Triticum urartu; assembly: GCF_003073215.2. Taxonomy (NCBI): domain Eukaryota; kingdom Viridiplantae; phylum Streptophyta; class Magnoliopsida; order Poales; family Poaceae; genus Triticum; species Triticum urartu. The sequence continues at coordinate 144,005,159 of NC_053023.1, forward strand.
TCCCTATTAGTCCTAATCTGGATCTAAGCTTTCATAACCCACTGGTTCATCAAATGTTTTTGCTTCACAATTCTCTTCGTGAAGCCTATCCCCCTAACTGCACTGTAGGGTACGACACCAGCGTCTTCAGAATGGATTATTGACAGTGGGTGTACCAATCACATGACTGGCAAAAGAAGCCTTCTTATGGACTCAACCTTACGTCCATCCGACAAGAGTCACATCACATTTGCTGACACTGATAAAAGTAAGGTATTGGGTCTAGGTAGAGTTGCAATCTCAAAGGATCAACACATGGATAAAGTCATGCTTGTTGAATCCCTTGGCTTCAACTTAATGGCTGTCTCAATGCTTTGCGATTTGAACATGATCGTAATGTTTGGAAAATATCGCTGCCTTGTTCTAATGGAATCTGACAAGTCTCTAGTGTTTGAAGGGTATCGGAAAGATGATTTGTACGTGGTAGATTTCTCAGCAGGACCACAGCTTGCCGTATGTCTTCTAGCAAAAGCTTCAGAATGCTGGCTCTGGCATCGGAGGCTAGGGCATGCTGGCATGAGGAACCTCCACACCCTTGCAAAGAAGAAGCATGTCATAGGCATCGAGGGCGTCAAGTTCAAGAAAGATCACTTATGCGGTGCCTGTGAAGCAGGAAAGATGACGAGGGCCAAACATCCCTCGAAGACAATCATGACAACCACTCGACCCTTCGAACTGCTCCACATGGATCTTTTCGGTCCCACTCATTACTCAACTCTTACTACTACTGCTTGTCTCTATGGCTTTGTCATTGTTGATGATTATTCTAGATATACTTGGGTGCACATAATCCTCTACAAGACTGAAGTGCAGGATGTCTTCAGACGCTTCGCCAATCGAGCAATGAACAACTATGGCGCCAAGATAAAGCACATCAGAAGTGACAATGGCACTGAATTCAAGAACACTGGCCTTGATACATATCTTGATACTTTGGGAATCACACATGAATTCTCAGCTCCGTACACGCCACAGCAGAATGGCGTCGTCGAACGCAAGAACAGAACACTCATTGAGATGGCCCGAACGATGCTTGATGAATACAAGACTCCAAGAAAATTCTGGCCTGAAGCCATTGATATTGCATGCCATACAATCGTGTTTATCTTCACAAGCTTCTGAACAAGACATCTTATGAGCTCCTTACTGGCAAGAAGCCAAATGTCAGTTACTTCAGAGTATTTGGAGCCAGGTGCTGGATCAAGGATCCACATCACACTTCAAAATTTGCACCAAAAGCACATGAGGGTTTTATGCTTGGATATGGAAAGGATTCACACTCCTACAGAGTCTTCAATCTCTTTCATTATAAAGTGGTTGAAACAGTGGATGTGCGGTTTGATGAGACTAACGGTTCACAAAGAGAGCACCTGCCAAATGTGCTAGATGAAGTTCCATCCAGCGAATCAATCAAGCTAATGGGAACTGGAGAAATCATACCCTCTGAAGCTCAACCTGAAGAGGAACTTATCATCTCCGCACCTGATCAACCTGAAGACAATGCTCAGCCTGAAGACAATCCCACTAACAATGACAATGATCAGCAAGAGCAAAATCTTCGCCCTGTACATCCTCGTGTTGCCAATCAAGTGCAGATTGAGAGAATAATTGATAGCATTAATGCACCTGGTCCGCTCACTCGTTCAAGGGCAACTCAGCTAACAAATTTCTATGGGCACTTCGCATTCGTCTCAATTACAGAACCCAAGAAAGTTGAAGAAGCCTTCATGGAACCTGAATGGATTCAAGCTATGCAAGAAGAGCTTCAACAGTTTGAGCTGAATAATGTATGGGAACTGGTTAAGCGTCCTGGTCCTCGGAAGCACAACATAATAGGCACCAAATGGATATACCGCAACAAGCATGATGAGCATGGTAAAGTTGTCAGAAACAAAGCTCGTCTAGTTGCTCAAGGATATACTCAAGTGGAAGGCATTGACTTCGATGAAACATTTGCTCCTGTGGCTAGACTTGAAGCCATACGCATACTGCTGGCCTATGCAAATCATCATAACATACTTCTATATCAAATGGATGTGAAGAGCGCCTTTCTCAATGGCAAGATTGAAGAAGAAGTGTATGTTGCACAACCGCCTGGCTTTGAAGATCCAAAACATCCTGACATGGTATACAAGCTCAACAAGGCACTGTATGGCCTCAAACAAGCCCCTCGGGCTTGGTATGACACACTCAAATACTTCCTGAAGAGCAAAGGCTTCATACCTGGTTCCCTCGACCCCACTCTCTTCACGAAGACATATGATGGTGAACTGTTTGTGTGCCAAATATATGTGGATGACATCATCTTCGGCTGCACCAATCAGAAGTACAGTGAAGAGTTTGGATATATGATGCAAGAGCAATATCAGATGTCCATGATGGGAGAGCTGAAGTTCTTCCTCGGTCTTCAAATACGACAGCAACGCAACGACATCTTCATATCTCAAGAGAAGTATCTCAAACACTGCCTGAAGAAGTTCGGTATGCAAGACTGCAAAGGCTTCACAATGCCAATGCCAGCCAAACATCATCTGGGTCCCGACGACAATGGTAAAGAGTTCGATCAAAAGGTATACCACTCCATGATTGGTTCTTTGCTTTATCTATGTGCATCTAGGCCAGACATTATGCTTAGTGTTTGCATGTGTGCTCGATTTCAAGCGGCACCAAAGGAGTCGCATCACCTAGCTATGAAGCGAATTCTTCGATATTTCGCTCACACCCCAACTCTAGGATTATGGTATCCAAAGGGCTCAGAGTTTGATCTGGTTGGATTCTCGGATGCTGATTATGCTGGTGACAAAGTGGATCGCAAGTCTACATCAGGCACATGTCATTTTCTGGGACGATCACTTGTATGTTGGTCTTCAAAGAAGCAGAACTGTGTATCTCTCTCCACTACTGAATCTGAATACATTGCTGCTGGATCTTGCTGCGCTCAGCTTCTGTGGATGAAGCAAACACTCAAGGACTATGGCATTCATCTGAGGCAAGTGCCACTCTACTACGACAATGAAAGCGCCATCAAGATTGCCAACAGCCCAGTTCAGCACTCGAAGACAAAGCACATTGAAATTCGTCATCACTTTCTCAGAGATCATGTTGTGAAGCAAGATATTGATATCATACACGTCAACACTGAAGAGCAATTGGCAGATATCTTCACCAAGCCCTTGGATGAGAAGAGATTTTGCAAGTTACGATGTGAGCTAAATATCTTGGAATCCTCAAATGTCCTATGATCAGGCACACATCCTAACACTTATGCATATTGATGACTTAGATGTGCAACACAGGAAGTAAAGTATATCTTCAATCAATGAAGACATACATTCTAAGTGTGAATACATTAATGTGGAATTTGACTTCGGAGCGCCATGATAATTGTGCGCCGTGTCTGGGTCTAATACTTCCTATACGGTGGGTAACGCCACCACCAAAGGTTCTACTCGAAGTGTTTCACTCGTGGCGTTACATTTGCTATGTCTTCATATTTGGTTTGGCTTCAATTTCAACATGTCTTCATGATTATCTTCACTATGTTGAATATATATATATATACCAATGTTCTGTCCTCTACAGCATTCACTTATAGCTATGTCTTCATGTTGAGTCTTTTGAACTAAGTGAATGTGATCGGACCCTAACCTCTCTATGCTTTCTATCTCAAACTCTATCTCTCCAAGTCATATGCATTCTATTGAAACTGTCGAATGTCTTCTCTGCGTCCTTGTCAGCAGAAGATACAGAGACAAACATTAAGTCCGTTTTCAATGCTCATTCCTTCACCTGAAACCCGGAGAAGTGGGAACGACCACCCGAGAATCCAGGCGTGCGTGGAACGTGGAACAACCTCCGACATGCTGCATGATGGCCATGTGTTCCTCAGATGTGAATCGCCAGGGGCACCTGTGTAATAACACTGAGCTGCCCCTGTCCCAATAAATACACGCCTCGCTGCAGTCATTATCTCTTCTTCCACTCTCGCACGAACCCTAGCACCACCGCTAGCCCTCGACGACGCCGGCGACGAAGCGCTTCGCTGCTGCAACCTCTCCGACACCGTCTTCACGCCGACCGCGGACATCATCTTCTCCGCCATCGCTGTAGGTGTCCTACGTCGCCAAGTTAGGGCATGGAAGATCAAACTGCTCGGCCTCCTCTTCCACTCCGTCTAGCAGTTCTTCATGTGGTAAATAAAACTTCCTTTTTACAGCCCCCTTGATCCTATAGCTTTGTCACTCTCTACCACAAGCAGTTTCTATTCACACAAGTTGGATCTCTTTCATACTTCATCTCATAACATGCCTAGTATATTCACTTATGCTTCACAAAGTAGTTAGATTCCTCACTTGTACTGATCTATGGATTCGTACAAATCTGGAACCAACTCCTTATCTATGAGTGAATGTCTTCGCACGATGAGGTCAATGTCTTCTAAACTGATTTATCTTCAAAATCTTCTGAGAATGCATATGACCTCTTCCCCTTCCCTCGCACCTTAATGCTGTCACAGGTACATGTCCGTGGGAGAATCCCTTGGTTCTCATAGTCTGCATTCATTTGCAGAATACTTACAGCATCATATAAATTCTCCCGAAGCCAGTTCCTATTTGTCCAGCAAGCGAAAACCTTTGAAGCCTTTGAACATATTGAAGCCTTTCAGCTTAAAATTCATGGCTTCAGAGAAATCTGCAAGCAAGGGAGGCAGACAGCGTCGTGGTGGAACATCAAGAGATCTGCCTGATGACCTCTCAGAACTTTACAAGACAGATCCTGAAGAGGATTATAATCAGCGCAAGACCCGAATCCAGTGGATTCGAAGATATTGGGCAGAACAATGGTTCAAATACCGGTTTGTGACCCAAGAATATGCTGAGAAAAACGCCATCAAGCGACCGTGGGGAGACATCCTATACAAGAATCTTCAACCCAGGACCAGAGAAGAAGGCATTTAACAAGGCTTCTATCCCTACATGGTCCGTGGGCCACAACCTGCAGATGCACACCCATCGTCACTACTATGGTGCCGTGACGAAAATCTATTCAAGCGCAACTTCCAGTTTGCCAAGAAGTCAGCAAAGAAAAACAAGAAGTCTTTGGGATTAGACTTCAACCCTGGTCCCTCTGCTCCCCGTGCCGATGGAACTCGCGAAGCTGAACCAAATCTTCTTGGGCCCTTCTACAACCTTGAAGGTCTCATCACCCATATCGTGGTTGAAGGGACTGCCGTAAATGAGTCTGCAGATGACGCTGAATCAGATGAAGCGCCTGCAGCGCCGAAGCCAAAGAAGCTGAAGCAGCCAAAAGCTTCAAAGCCTGCCTCTGCACTAAAAATCTCACGAGCGAAGCCACTGGCCACCCACCTCCTGAAGACAGTGTGCAGTCTGAAGATTTTTCACGCATCTCCAAGCCCAGAAGGTCAAGATGCCTCTGCCACACACCGGCCAAGAACTGACAGCTGCTGCCATTCTGTGAAACGATGCCATTGATCTGTCCAGTGATGAAGATCTTGCAGATGACGCTCTTGAGCAACTCATCAAGAGCAAAGAAGAAGCAGAAATCTTCAATGATCTGCCTCTCTTTGACGTGACAATCATCCACAATTTCATTGATGAGTGGGTTGACACACCCAACATCAGCTTCGAAGATCTGCAACTACCCATTGGCCTCAGTGTCACCTTCCATGGCGCCATTGCTTCAGAGCTAGCTCTCACTCAGCGCATCGTCGAACTGAAGCAAAAGATTTACTATGAAAAGGCTCAGTTCAAGAAGCATATGGCGAAGCTCAGTGTACAAGAGGTGAAAAACTTCAAGATTATGCTGCACGAGCTCAAACAAGCCTTTCTCAAGAAACGCGCAGAAGCTCAGGGTTCTCGGGAGCGCATGAAGAGCCTGGCTGACAAGTGTGTGCAAGGCTACAATGAGTCTGAGAAGTGCAAGGCCCTTGGGCGTCCGGGCATTGATCCCAGGATGGCTGCTAAGCAGAAGAAGAAGCCCACCGTGGCCGAACCCAACGCACCAAGGCAGGAAGCAGATCCCATTGTCTTCCCAACTAGCATGACTGGCTCGAAGCCAAAGGCTCGGTCAACCGCTTCAGAGATGAAGAAGACGAGGACTGCTGAGGCTGAAGCAAGGAAGAGGAAACATCTTGAAGCCTCTGCCACTGCTCCCTCCAAGAAGAAGCGGAAGACCAAGAAAGAATGGGCTGCTCCCACAGAGCCCTTGATTGTTGAACCCATCTCCATGGTTCGCCCTGACGCTGAACCTCAAGAACGTCAACTGACTGTCCATGAGCCTGCTTTCAAAGAGGCTCATGAAGCTGAAGACTTTCCAGCAGCTGATCCCATCGCTGCTGAAGACATTGGTCACCATGACCATGTTGAAGATGATGCAGTTCTTCCTCAGCTCGAGCACCAACAGGTATCATCGCCTATGCTAACGCACAGCGAGCTCATCAGCATTGGTCGTCCTTTGACGCCAATTGCTCAGGATGCATCATGGGCTGATCGCCCACAAGCACAAGAGGAAGAAGACTTTGAGGCCCAGCCAACTCCAACTCCACAGGCGTCGCCAGCGTTACGCAGGCTTCGCAAAGGACCAAGGCCTCCAGTCTCTGAGTCTGAAGCTAAAGCTGCTGAAGACATTCCGGCTGCATCAGCCGATGAAGAAGAAACCCCAAAAGCTGCTACTCCCCTGTCCCACCAAGAAGCTGTTCTCGAGGAGAACGTGACTGTGACCGACCCTCCAGCTCATCAAGTGGAGGTTGAGAATCTTGAGGCTGCCACCACCAACACCAATGAAGCCACTGACGCTGTCATGGCTGAAGCTAATGTGAAGCCTTCACCAACCCAAGCACCAGAAGTCAGCGAAGGCACTGATCCCACTACTTCTGTTCCTGCGCCTGCTGCTGGTCCTCAGTTCGACTATCATGTCGAGCATAGGCCTCAGGTACAGAAGCCAATCCCAAGATTGCCCAGGTTTCCAGGTCCTGCATCAGCACCTGGATCCTTCAATGTCAATGGCTTCAAACCGGACAACACTCTCTTCAATAGCTCCAGGAACCCCTACTCAAGGGAAAGAATATCATCTGATCGGTTCTGGAGCTATCCGCAGCGAAGCTATTACTCCTGCATACTATACAATCAAGGTCGCATATTCCCACATAAGCGTCTTGACATTGAAGCAATAGCTGGTCTGCCCTGTCTGGAAGAAGCTCTGGATTGCTTCAAAGAGGTTGGACTGCTGCCGTTCGTCACCGACCAAGAGCATTGGAATGAAGAGTTGCTGCTCCAATTCTATGCCACACTTCACATCCGCGGGTACAACAGAGATCCGAAGACTTGGTTCCTGGAGTGGATGACAGGAAACGTTCATCACGAAGCCAAAGCCTTTGACATCATTGAGCTCACTGGTCTACCCACACCTGGCGATCTCTACGAATCTGGCTGTCAACTTCACAGTGAAGCCGTGGAGAGCATCTTTCAGAAGCCTGAACCTAACATGAGTCAGATGCTCAGTATGATGAAGCCATTGCCCCAAGATGCTGCATATCCCAAGGAGTTCTTCGTTGAAGACCTTGAGTATCTGCCAAGGACTATTTATCACATCATAAGGCGAACTCTCTGGCCTATCAAAGGACATTCTCCACATGCAAAGCTGGAAGGTGCAATGAAGACTTTGGTCTTCTATATTCTTCATGGCAAATGCTTCAATGCACAGGACTTCTTCATCCGCCAACTTGCTGCATCAGGCTCTGATCTTTTTGGCTTGAAGTTCTACGCTCCATGGATAATGCGGCTGATCAAACTCCACTCCGCTATCTCATATCAGCCATCTGCTCGCAACCATCGGATCTTTCTGCCTGATGTGGATATGTCTATTGAAGCCATTTATCCTGAGCCTGCCAAGGAACCTCTAAGTCTTCAGAATGCAGAGCATCAAAGTTTTTCTCAGAACATTGAAGGAGTTGAAGCAGTCACTCGTGTGTATCCTTTGGCTGGCACTACACGTGCACCGCATCCTGCTCTCACTGAAGCCACCGATAGCACAACTGCCCAACGACCCAAGAAGCGCACTCATGTTCTCAATGACCGAGAGCTTCTTGTGGCTCTTCATCAGAAATAGGATAGGCATCATGACTGGCTGAAGCGCCAAATGCAAAGCCTCTTGGTGGATGTTAACCGCATTCGCAATCTTGCCACCAAGAATGCTTTTGTTGCCCATGAAACCTCTCGAAGCACATGGAAAGGGTTGACGCTGATGTGCTCTGAAGATGATCTTCAAGAGGATGGCTTCTCTGAACGCTTCAAGTTTGACTCCACACCTCCTCGAAGGGCAGTGCTGCGACGAACTCCATCTCTTGAAGACTCTGAGTTCTCTTCCTCTGCTGCAACTGTGAATGCCAGAGTGATCGAGGATGAAGACGATGCTACTTCACCGCCACCTCCTTCAGCACGCTTCAACACTGCTCCAAGTTCTTCTGCACCACCAAACACCACCGACGACCTTGCAGCTTCACCTACTCTTCATGGGAACGAGTAGATGCTCTATGTCTTCAAACCTTTTTGGTCCATACTGAAAAAAGGGGGAGAAGCATATGAGTTTGATAGTCTTCAAGCAGGTCCATATGGGCGGGTGCTTTATATTTTGCTTCATGCTTACAACTCTCGTTTTGATACATTTGGTTCTTTGAGTTGTAACACTTAAACTCGATGGTCGTCTGCTACTTATTTGCCACTTTGTGATGCGATGATAAATTCCGCATGTGCGACGATAAATTCCGCACTTAGATCATTTTGCAGACGTCCATTTTCCATTATGCATGTCATTATCTTCACATACCTTCACATGCATAGTGGATTGTCATCATAAGTTGAAGAGGATCTCCACAAGCACAACCTGCCATGTGCATTTGCATTCCAAAAGCAAATTACTTATATGCACATCTTCAGGGGGAGCCCTTGCAACTTATGAAGACAATTCTGTATCCTTTACAATTTCACATATTATATTCCCCGTTGAAAACTTCAACTAGTTTGTCATCAATCACCAAAAAGGGGGAGATTGTAAGTGCATCTAGTGCCACCCCTAGTTGGTTTTGGAGTATTGACGACAAACCTAGTTGAGGGACTGATGTGTTTGTGAGAATTGCAGGATAACACAGGTAGAAGTCCCTCATTGATTCGGTTTTCCTACCAAAGATGACCCCTAAAAATGTATGAAGACATTGATGTCAAAGGTGGTATATGAAGATATTCTCATTGAAGACTATGACAAGAGAAGACATCGCATGAAGCCTATGGAGCTTGAAGACTTAGATCTTTTGTAGTTCTTTTTCTTCTTTGAGTCATAGGAACCACCGTACTGTTAAGTGGGGTCCAAGTGAACCAGTCAGAATGACTGAAGTGATGCTTAACCAAAACCTATGTCTTCGAGTGAAGACTATGAGAGCAAATCTTGTCCAGAGTCGGACAAGTCAGCTTTGCTTGTAGCCCAAGTAAAGCTGCCGCGTGAGTTTGAAATCTGACCGTTGGAACACGTGTCAGTTCCTTAGTGACCCAGGGTCATTTCGAACAAATCAGGTCGGGTTGCCTAGTGGCTATAAATAGCCCACCCCCTACAACCATAAAAGGTTGGCTGCTCAGAGTTAGAGTACGGCTTATGTCGTTTGAAAGCAACCCACCTCGAAGCTTTTGAGAGAGAATTCCTTGCAAGGATAAAGCCCTAACCACCCAGAGCCAAAGAGAGTTGGGCATCACTTAAGTCTTCTTGTCTGTGTGATCTGAAGACTTATTACACTTGAGTACTGTGAATCCTCCAGCCGGTTAGGCGTCGCGTTCCGAGCATCCAAGAGCCATTGTGGATCGCCGGTGAACAAAGTCTGTGAAGGTTTGGGAGTCTACCTTGAAGACTTACCAGAGTGATTGGGCAAGGTCTGTGTGACCTTAGCTCAAGGGGAATACGGTGAGGACTGGGTGTCCTGAGCTGCGTGTTCAGGACTGGGTGTCTGGGACTGTGTGTCCTCAGGTTTAAATACCTAGCCGCCCTAACCAGATGTATAGTTGTCACAGCAACTGGAACTGGTCCAACACATCATTGTCTTCAACGAGTCACTGGTTTCATCCTTCCCTTCCCTTTACTTACTGTTGGTCCTTGTGAAGTCATTGTATGATTGCACTATCTTTTGTCTTCACAAAGTGACTGCGTGTTCTGTTTGGCTTCATAATATCTTCCTACTTGATCCTCACTAGATTGCTGCTATTAGTCATTGTGCTTTCACTTCATTGAATACTTGACTATGGTTTGCCTAGTGTAGTCTACCTTCCGCTGCATGGTAATAGGTTTATTTCTATCGTTTGTCTTCGAAACTTCCACGTTTTGAAGACTTTCATAAAAATCGCCTATTCACCCTCCTCTAGTCGATATAACGCACTTTCACAAAGGTCTTTGTCCTCAGGCCTCGCAGTACTTCAACATTTGCCCTCTCAGCTTGATCATTGCTTCGTGGGTGAGCAACGGAAGTGAAACAGACCTTGCTGCCGAGGTCTTGAATATATTGCATGAAGGTGTGGCTTGTGAACTGCGTGCATTGTCGGTGATGACCCTATTGGGTACACCAAAACGGCACACCAGTCCTTTGAAGAACTTGACGGCTGACTGCGCTGTGACCTTCCTCACTGCTTCCACTTCTGGCCACTTTGTGAACTTGTCGATTGCAACGTACAAGTACTCAAAGCCCCCGACAGTGCGGGGGAAAGGGCCCAGTATGTCGAGCCCCCAGACCGAGAAAGGCCAGGAGAGAGGAATGGTTTGAAGGGCTTGAGCTGGCTGATGAAGCTTCTTTGAATGGAACTGACACGCTTCACACCTGGTGACTAGTGTCATCGCATCCTGGAGGGCGGTGGGCCAAAAGAAGCCTTGCCGAAACGCTTTGCCGGCAAGGGCCCTCGACCCTATGTGGGATCCACATACGCCTCCATGTATCTCCGCCAACAGCCCCAGTCCTTCCTCTCGAGGGATACACTTCAATTTCACACCGTTCGGCCTCTTTCTGTACAGGACGTCATCGACGAATTGGTACATAGTAGCGCGATGGGCTACTTTTTTCGCTTCTTCCTGCTCCTCAGGAAGTTCCCCTGTTTGGAGGAATCGGACGGTATGATGTGCCCACGCTGGAGCCTGGGGCTCGACGACGAGGACTAAAGGCATTTCCTTCGCTATAGGAGCGACTGTCTCCACGGCAAGAGCTTGATGCTCCGTCGGAGCTACCCGTCCTGTGGCGGGCTCAGTGTCTCCGGCAACATCCTTGTCGGCGGCTTCGGGGAGCTCAGCGGGAAAGTACTTGCCGGGCCCTGATTTTCTCCTCTTGTTCTGCTCTTTTGATGGATCAACGGATGGCTGAGTTAGCCGAAGCACAAAGGTACCTGGTTCCACAGGTAGCTTAAGGGCAACGCGTTTTGACAGGTAATCGGCGATGTCATTCTTCGCTCGGGGAACGTGTTCTGCCTGTATACCATCAAAACGCTCTTCCAGCTTTCTCACTTCATCGACGTAGGCCTTCATCAATGGGCTCTGGTAATCCTTGTTGACTTTCTTGACGACAAGTTGCGAGTCGCCCCTGACGACGAGTTTCTTGATTCCGAGGTCCGCCGCGATCCTAAGACCAGCAAGCAGCCCTTCGTACTCAGCCGTATTGTTTGTTGACACCTCCCTGGGGAAGTGCATCTGGATCACGTACTTGAGGTGCTCTCCGGTGGGCGCGACAAGCAGTACGCCAGCATCGGCGCCCTGTAAGGAGAAATCTCCATCAAAGTACATGATCCAGTCGCAACTTGCCTCCTTGCCGGGGAGAGTAGTCTCTTGGGCTTCTTCGTCAGGCGTCGCGGTCCATTCTGCAACGAACTCCGCCAGGACTCAGCTTTGAATCGCCGAGGTACTCTCAAACTTGAGGCCAAAGCTAGATAGTACCGGTGCCCACTCTATGGTTCTTCCCGTTGCGTCTGGATTGTGCAATATCCGTTGCAGAGGGAGGCGAGTGACAATAGTGATTTCGTGCGCCTGGAAGTAGTGACGCAGCTTCCTCAAGGCCATAAGAAGACCGAAGAGCAGTTTCTGCACACCGGAGTACCTTGATCTATCCCCTGCAGGAGGGAACTAACAAAGCAGACCGGGTGTTGCATCATTTTCTTCTTCGGCGGCACTCCAACTGGCTGTGTCGTCTCTGCATCGGTGGCATCGGGCTCTGTCGCTGCTATTACCTCGTCACCAATTTCTCTCTGCGCCACTAGTGCGGTGCTAACCAACTGGTTTGTTGCCGCCAAGTATAGCAGCAACGGTTCCTGTGGCCTAGGCGCAACTAGTATTGGCGCGGAGGAGAGGTACCTCTTCAAATCTTGCAATGCTGCTTCGGCTTCTGGTGTCCACTCCATCGGGCCCGCCTTTTTCAAAATCTTGAAAAAGGGAAGGGCGCGCTCGGCGGACTTGGAAATGAACCTGCTCATGGCGGCACCGTAACCAGCAAGCCGACGCACATCCTTGACTCGCTTGGGTGCTTCAATCTGCTCTATAGCTTTGATCTTGTCCGGATTGGCCTCTATCCCGCGCTGCGACACAAAGAACCCGAGAAGCTTGCCGGACGGGACGCCGAAGACGCACTTCTCAGGGTTCAGCTTGAGATTGATCTTGCATAGGTTTGCAAATGTTTCTTGTAAATCCAATATGAGGGTTGCCCTGTTCTTGGTTTTGACCACTATATCATCCATATAAGCTTCCATATTTCTATGGAGCTGGGATTCAAAACCAATCTGGACCGCCCTTGCAAACGTTGAACCAGCACTCTTCAACCCGAAAGGCATCCGTATGAAACAATACGTACCACATGGGGTGATGAATGCCGTTTTCTCTTCGTCTTCTCTTGTCATGAAGATCTGGTGGTAGCCGGAGTAGGCATCGAGGAATGACAGCAGATCACACCCAGCCGTGGAGTCAACAATCTGGTCGATGCACGGCAACGGGAAGGGGTCTTTGGGACAAGCCTTATTGATATCTGTGTAATTGATACAGAGCCTCCACTTCCCATTTGCCTTGCGCACTACCACTGGATTGGCCAACCACGTTGGATGGAGCACTCCTCTTACCAAACCCGCTGCTTCCAGTTTCTGGATCTCCTCTATGATGAACTCTTGTCGTTCCAAGCCTTGCTTTCTGACCTTCTGCTTGACGGGCCGCGCATGAGGACAGACAACAAGGTGGTGCTCAATCACCTCCCTGGGAACGCCGGGGATGTCGGATGCTTGCCATGAAAACACATCGACATCTGCCCGCAGGAAGGTGACGAGCGCGTCTTCCTATTTGTCGTCAAGGGCGGAGCTTATGGTGAAAGCCCCTCCCGTGCCGTCCTCCTTGACAGAAACCTTCTTGGTTCCTGGCGGTGTGGCCCTGGATTTCTTGTTTCTGCCGGTGGAGCTCTCTGGCACGTCCTCGACAGGAGCACTACACTCCGAAGAGGTGCGCTTGCCAGAGTGGGTGCCTGAGGTCTCACTGGTCTTCTTCTTTTTCTTTCCCGGGGCTCCAGCGGCAGGAGCAAGCGCCTTAGCAGTGGCGGCTGCAGCAACTGCTTGTTGGTAGAGTTGGTCAGCGCAAATTAGCGCATCCTTCTTGTCTGATGGGACAGTGATGATCGTCACAGGCCCCGGCATCTTCAGGGTGTTGTAGGCGTAATGTGACGCCGCCATGAACTTGGCTAGCGCTGGGCGGCCAAGGATCCCGTTATAAGGCAAGGGGATCTTGGCAACGTCGAACACAATCCTTTTTGTCCTGTAGTTCAGATCACTCCCAAAAGTCACGGGCAACGTGACCTTTCCCTTTGGTTGACTTCTTCCCGGGTTGACCCCCTGAAACGTGCCCGTCTCTTCGAGGTCTTCATCAGGAATCTGCAGTTTCTCGATCACGGCAGGAGAGATTAAGTTCAGACCGGCCCCGCCATCGACAAGCATCTTTGTCACCTTGAGGTTGCGTATTGTTGGTGAAACCAACAATGGCAAGCACCCGACAACAGTAGTGCGATCAGGGTGATCCTCAGAGTCAAAAATGATAGGTGTGCCGGACCACTTCAGCGGCCTTTGGGCATCAACCGACGGCTCTGCCGCTGTAATCTCACGCGCCCACTGTTTAAGCTGGCGGTGAGAGGTATGCAGCGAGGCGCCCCATCGACGCACATGGCCTTTGTAGCTTTCTGAAATTCTTGGTCACCAGACTCATCGTCCTCTTCGTGATCATCGTCTTCTGGATTTTTGTCACGGCCCCGGGCGGGCCTCTCCTGCTATTTATCTTTGCTGCGATGGCCCGCCTGGCCGTCACGCTTCTTGCCGGACCCTTCAGCACCGTCCTGGCCTTTCTCCTTGTCCCGCCTCTCATATTCAGCCCTCTGCTTCTCAGCAAGGAGCTCAACCTGTCGGCAGTTCTGGAGATCATGGCCTTTGGTGCGATGGATCTTGCAGTATTGCTTGTCGGAGTTTCCTGGCTTCTCGGTAGCCGCCAAGGCCCGGCAGGCGACACATCTGGCAATTTCCTTGCCGGGGTCATCTGCCCGTCGTCGGATCCCTCGATGGCAAGCACGACTTTACCTTTGTGCTTCCTGTTGCGGCGCCGACCTTTCTTTGCCGGGGCGGCAGTATCCTCATCTGAGGAGTCGGTTTCCACGCCGGCATCTTCGCCAGGGTACTTCCTTCCCTCTTCAGCACGGGCACATCTGTCAGCAAGAACATAGAGTTCTGCCACGTCTTTCACCTTGTTCATTGCCAGCTCTTCACGCATCTTGCGGTTACGCTCGTTCTGATGGAACACGCTGATGATGGCGGCAGGGTGAACATCAGGGATATTGTACTGTACCCGGCTGAACCTCTGTATATACCTGCGCAGACTCTCGCCTCCCTTCTGGGGAATGACGTGCTGGTCGCTTGCTTGGCCATGGGCTTAGTGGCCTCCAGTAAAGGCGCCAACAAACTCATGGCACAAATCCGACCAGGAGGAAATAGAGTCTACCGGCAAGTGCATCAACCACGACATGGCGCTGAGTTTAAGAGCCAATGGAAAGTAATTCGCAAGCACCTTATCGTCGCGGGCTCCGGCAGCTTGCATCGCGATGGTGTAGATGCTGAGGAACTCAGACGGGTGGGTCTTGCCGTTGTACTTCTCGCCAACGTCAGGTTTGAAGGTGCGGCGAGTGGGCCACTGGAACTGCCGCAGCTCACGGGTAAAAGTCGGACAAGCTACCTCGTAAGGTAGGCCTCCAGGGGTCTCCGGGGCCGGGTGGTTCGCAGCAGGCCCTGCTCGCCTGTCTGACTGGTGGCGCGCTCCGCACCGGCGCTCGATAGTGGCTCGAGCGTCTTCATGGGCTCGTTCCCAAAGAACTTGGCGCTGGTCACAGTGGGTCCGTGGGTCAGACGACGCTATGGAAATGTCGTCGCCCGTGACATCGTGACGAGTCGGCGTCCGCGGTATCGGATGGGGAAGAGGTGAATGCATCGTGGTTGCGGCGCCGCCGGCCTTTCCGCCACTGGTGCATGGGACTCCATCGGAGCGTCGACCCGGGGGCCCCACCGGACTTGGTTCGTCTTTGTTGGCCACCGCAACAAGGCTTCGGATAGTGGATCTCCATTCGTTGAGTTTCCCCGTGGTGGGAGGAAAGTCGAGGAGAAACTACGCGCGCGCCAGGGCCTCTGCTGGCGTCGGTGGCAGCGGAACCTGCATGGATCACGATGCGCTTCGACTTCTGACCATGTTAGAAGGAGCTCTATCACGACCCCGCGGTCGCATGCCGTTGTCACCAGTGCTTCGGCGAGCGGGCAAGTCTTCTACGTCCCTGGAGTGGCGCTTGGGGCTCTTCCCGTGGCGACGCCCGGGATCTTCGGCGTGATGACGCCGTTCGTCACGCGCTGCCTGGGAGGAGCGCGCTGTTGGCGCCGGCGTGGGACTCTTGGAGGCCCTTGCGTCGCCTTCGGGTGGGGCAGCGATGACCTTGGAAGGCCCCGCTCCACCCGCGGAGGGCCTGGCACCGCCTTTGGATTTGGCGATGTGTGGCCCGTTACCAGGTGCACAAACATCGCCGCCTCCCAAACTCCGGCTGCTGGGATGGCGTTGGTGTTCGCGAGCAGCGCCCCGGGTCCTTTCTGTGACCGGTTCGCAGCTTGCCCGCGTTGGGACGGGCTGTCCGGCTTCCGACTGGCCAACCGCCATCGTCGTCTTCTCCTTGTGCGCCATGATGATGAAGAAGCGTCGAACTAACTGCTAAAGCCGATTCTCACAACTGC
Source organism: Triticum urartu (assembly GCF_003073215.2). Taxonomy (NCBI): domain Eukaryota; kingdom Viridiplantae; phylum Streptophyta; class Magnoliopsida; order Poales; family Poaceae; genus Triticum; species Triticum urartu. Next base: position 144,021,511 of record NC_053023.1, read on the forward strand.
GCCCCCTACCTGGTGCGCCAAAGATGTTGGTGGGAACAACACCTATGGGATCACAAGAATCCCTACTACGGTTAGCGGGGCGCGGGGTCATGAGAAGAGCGGATCAAACAGATAGTACACAGTTTGTTTATCCAGGTTCGGGCCGCGAGGATGCGTAAAACCCTACTCCTGCTTGGGTGGATGTATATTCCTGTTCTTGAGCTAGCTCTGGGGCATTAGGAGCTCCAAAAAGCTGAATCCTTCTCCTGGTCGCCTCGGGCCTCCTTTTATAGAAAAAGGGGGCGCCACAGTGGCACACAAGAGATGGAAAGGGTACAGTGATGCGAGGTTATCCCTCGCATTACATGACAAGGCGCATTTAATGCATCTTGCTTAGGTGTCCTTGCTTTATCGGGGGGAGAAACATGTCTCGTCCGTCGCCGCTCCTTCTTGTGTCGACACGCGCCCTGGCCAGCGATGCCTGTGATGCCATGTAGGTAGGCAGGCAGCTGAGGTGGCGTAGTGGAGGGTCTTCACGAAGATCTACATGCCGCCACATAGGTGCCTGCCCAGCTGGTTGGGTCGGCAGCCGCATGCGTACGATGGTGGAGGTTTAGTCAGCGTGGGCCTGATGGTGGCCCTGCGGATGTCCTCGGCAAGGGCCTTAACGAGGCCCCGGCAAGGGTCTTGTCGGGGCGCCTGCTGTCATCCCCGGCAAGGCGCTTGCCAAGGGCCTTGTGGTCTTCCTCGGCTGGGATCCCGCCAAGGGTCATCATCTTCTATTGTACGTATCTGATCTTGAATGTCTTCACAAAGATCTGCATGCCACCACGGGGATGTCTCCCGAATCCTTGCCCCATGGGGGTAGTGGACTCAAGGGTGATTTCCTCCGTAGGCGTGGGGCGAGTTGCCGCGGCAAGGGTCTTGCCGGGGTTGCCAAAGTTGTCTCCCGGCAAGGATCTTGCCGGGGGAGTCCGCTTCGTCCCTTTTGCTCTTCGTGGTCTTGGCCTTGGTGTCGTCCTAGTTCCCTTGAGCTTAGGTCTTACCCTGGCTCACCTCCCTTTGCTTGCTTGGTGTGGTGGTGCCCACGGCTCTGACTCCCGTGCACAGTTATAGGGGTACAAAAAGTTCACCCCTCTTTTTGTACACCGACAGGGGGCGCCCCCCTTGGCTTGGGGGGCAAGCCCCCTCCCCTTGGCCGCCGTCCCCCCTCTAGATCTCATCTAGAGGGGTCGGCCCCCTTCCCCCTTCACCCTATAAATAGAGGGGAGGAGGGAGGGCAGCAACACCTCATCCAAGGCGCAGCCCTCCCCCTCTCCAAGACCCCCTCCTCCTCCGTTGAGCTTGGCGAAGCCCTGCCGAAGAACTGCAAGCTCCACCACCACGCCGTCGTGCTACCGGAGTTCTTCCCCAACTTCACCTTCCCCCTTGCAGGATCATGAAGGAGGAGACGTCCCCGTGCTGCATGTGTGTTGAACGCGGAGGCGCCGTTGTTCGACGCTTAGATCGGAATCAACCACGATCTGAATCGCTGCGAGTACGACTCCTTCATCCGCGCTCTTGTAACGCTTCCGCATCGCGATCTTCAAGGGTATGAATATACACTCCCCTCTCTCTCTCGTTGCTAGTCTCTCCATAGATTGATCTTGGTGATGCGTAGAAAATTTTAATTTTTGCAACGATCCCCCACGCTAGGCATGATCATGAACATAGGCATCACGTCCGTGTCAAGTAGACCGAAACGATTCTGCATCTACTACTATTAATCCACACATCGACCGCTATCCAGCATGCATCTAGAGTATTAAGTTCAAAACAACAAAGTAACGTATTAGGCAAGATGACATGATGTAGAGGGATAAACTCAAGCAATATGATATAAACCGCAACAATAAAATACGTGTCGGTTCCCTTTCTGTCAGTGGGATTCTTCTTAATTGTGGCAAGAATATTCAGATCCATAAGATTCAAGACAAAAGTTTAATATTGACACAGAAATAATAATACTTCAAGCATACCAACTAAGCAATTATGTCTTCTCAAAATAACATGGCCAAAGAAAGCTATCCCTACAAAATCATATAGTCTAGCTATGCTCCATCTTCACCACACAAAATATTTAAATCATGCACAACCCCGATGACAAGCCAAGAAATTGTTTCATACATTCGATGGTCTCAAACTTTTTCAATCTTCACGCAATACATGAGCGTGAGCCATGGATATAGCACTATAGGTGGAATAGAATGGTGGTTGTGGAGAAGACAAAAAGGAAGGGAAGATAGTCTCACATCAACTAGGCGTATCAACGGGCTATGTTGATGCCCATCAATAGATATCAATGTGAGTGAGTAGGGATTGCCATGCAATGGATGCACTAGAGCTATAAGTGTATGAAAGCTCAACAAAAGAAACTAGTGGGTGTGCATCCAACTCGCTTGCTCACGAATACCTAGGGCATTTTGAGGAAGCCCATCATTGGAATATACAAGCCAAGTTCTATAATGAAAGATTCGCACTAGTATATGAAAGTGACAACATATGAGACTCTCTATATGAAGAACATGGTGCTACTTTCAAGCACAATATATGAGACTCGCTATGTCATGGTGCTACTTTGAAGCACAAGTCTGGAAAAAGGATAGTAGCATTGCCCCTTTTTATTTATTTTTTTATTTGGCCTTTCTTTTTTATGGCCTTTCTTTTTTTGGGAGACAATGCTCTATTGAATGATGATCATCACACTTCTATTTATTTACAACTCGATGATACAACTCGATACTAGAACAAAGATGACTCTATATGAATGCCTCCGGCGGTGTACCGGGATGTGCAATGATGCATGAGTGAGATGTATGAAAGAATTGTGAACGGTGGCTTTGCCACAAATACTATGTCAACTACATGATCATGCTAAGCAATATGACAATGATGAGGCGTGTCATAATAAACGGAACGGTGGAAAGTTGCATGGCAATATATCTTGGAATGACTATGGAAATGCCATAATAGGTAGGTATGGTGGCTGTTTTGAGTAAGGTATATGGTGGGTTTATGGTACCGGCGAAAGTTGCGCGGTACTAGAGAGGATAGCAATGGTGGAAGAGTGAGAGTGCGTATAATCCATGGACTCAGCATTAGTCATAAAGAACTCACATACTTATTGCAAAAATCTAGAAGTTATCAAAGCAAAGTACTACACGCATGCGCCTAGGGGGATAGATTGGTAGGAAAAGACCATCGCTCGTCCCCGACTTCATCACATAACGGTTCACCATACGTGCATGCTACGGGAATCACAAACTTCAACACAAGTATCTCTCAAATTCACAACTACTCAACTAGCATGACTCTAATATCATCATTTCCATATCTCAAAACAATTATCAAGTATCAAACTTCTCATAGTATTCAACACACTCATAAGAGAATTTTATTATTAATCTTGTATACCTAGCATATTAGGATTTTAAGCAAATTACCATGCTATTAAGACTCTCAAAATAATCTAAGTGAAGCATGAGAGTTCATCTATTTCTTCAAAATAAAACTACGACCATGCTCTAAAAGATATAAGTGAAGCACTAGAGCAAATGACAAACTACTCCGAAAGATATAAGTGAAGATCAATGAGTAGTCGAATAATTATGCAACTATGTGAAGAATCTCTAACATTTAATAATTTCATATCTTTGTAATTTATTCAAACAACAAGCAAAGCAAAATAAAATGACATCTAAGAATAGCAAACATCATGTGAAGAAGCAAAAACTTAGGATCAACCGAAACTAACCGATAATTGTTGAAGAAGAAAGGTGGGATGCCAACCGGGGCATCCCCAAGCTTAGATGCTTGAGACTTCTTGAAATATTATCTTGGGGTGCCTTGGGCATCCCCAAGCTTGAGCTTTTGTGTCTCCTTAATTCCTCTCATATCACGGTCTCCCTAAATCTCAAAAGCTTCATCCACACAAAACTCAACAAGGACTCGTGAGATAAGTTAGTATAAACCATTGACAAAACCTTATCATACTCTACTGTAGCAAATCACTAAAATTATTATTCAACATTGCATGCTAAATGCCTCTGCATATTTAATAGTCCTATACTCAAGTAGAATCATTAAAGAAGCAAACATATGCAAACATAACATCAATCTGCCTAAATAGGATAGTCTGTAAAGAATGCTGCAACATCCATACTTCCCTAAATCCAAAAATTATGAAAGAAAATTCCCACTGTACTAAATTTATCAGAACTTAATATGCAAAAGGTTTCAACATTTTATCACATTGTGACTTTTCTAGGGAATTATTGCAACAGCGGTAAACTTTCTGTTTTCAAACAGCAACATGTATACTTGTAACATAGGCATAGTAAAGGCTATCAATGGCACTTTTATTGAAATAAAAGATGCAAAACATTATTATAAATAACAGCAAGCAAATACTAACAAAATAAATTTACGCTCCAAGCAAAACACATATCACGTGATGAATAAAAATATAGCTCCAAGTAAAGTTACCGATGAACGAAGACGAAAGAGGGCATGCCTTCCGGGGCATCCCCAAGCTTAGGCTCTTGGTTGTCCTTGAATATTACCTTGGAGTGCCTTGGGCATCCCCAAGCTTAGGCTCTTGCCAATCCTTATTCCATAGTCCATCGAATCCTTACCCAAAACTTGAAAACTTCACAACACAAAACTTAACAGAAAACTCGTAAGCTCCGTTAGTATAAGAAAATAAATCACCACTTCAAGGTACTGCAATGAACTAATTATAAATTCATATTGGTGTAATATCTACTGTATTCCAACTTCTCTATGGTTCATACCCTCCGATACTACTCATAGATTCATCAAAATAAGCAAACAACACATAGAAAACAGAATCTGTCAAAAACAGAACAGTCTGTAGTAATCTGGATCAAATGTATACTTCTGTAACTCATAAAATTCTCAAATAAATTGCTGGACCTGAGGAATTTATCTATTAATCATATGCAAAAATAATTAACTAAATATCACTCTCCAAATAAAAATGGCAGCAATTCTCTTGAGCGCTAAAGTTTCTGTTTTTTACAGCATGATCGCAAAGACTTTCCCCAAGTCTTCCCAAAGGTTCTACTTGGCACAAACACTAATTAAAAGCATAAAACCACATCTAAACATAGGCTAGATGAATTATTTATTACTAAACAGGAAAAAAAAGGCAAGGAACTAAAATAAAATTGGGTTGCCTCCCAACAAGCGCTATCGTTTAACGCCCCTTGCTAGGCATGATGATTTCAATGATGCTCACTTAAAAGATAAGAATTGAAACATAAAGAGAGCATCATAAAGAATATGACTAGCACATTTAAGTCTAACCCACTTCCTATGCATAGGGATTTTGTGAGCAAACAACTTATGGGAACAATAATCAACTAGCATAGGAAGGCAAAACAAGCATAACTTCATGATTTTAAGCACATAGAGAGGAAATTTGATATTATTGCAATTCCTACAAGTATATGTTCCTCCCTCATAATAATTTTCAGTAGCATCATGAATGAATTCAACAATATAACCAGCACCTAAATCATTCTTTTCATGATCTACAAGCATCGAAAATTTACTACTCTCCACATAAGCAAAATTCTTCTCATTCGGGATAGTGGAAGTATCATAAGAGACTTGGATACTATAAATTGGTTCCACATTAAAAGAGTAATGTCCAGAGAAGGGATAATCATAATCATGACAATTTTTATAAATATAATCATCACTACTTTTTATAGCATAAGTTTCATCACAATAATCATCATAAGTAGCAACTTTGTTCTCATCATAATCACTTTGCATATCTAAACATGGAAGGCTAAAAATATCATCATTAAGCGTAGCATCCCCAAGCTTGGGACAAACATTAATTGCAGCAAATATATTCTCAAATATGTCATCCTCATCAAACATAGCTTCCCCAAGCTTGGGCCTCTTCGTATCATAAGCATAATCACTCTCATCATTAATAGCATGGATAGCACCAATAGTATAGCAATTATTATATGCTTCCAAGCAAGTGCCAAAAAGATTTTCAAGATCATAAGAAGTATCATTATCTTCCACAATTATATTTTCATGAGGCACAATAGTAATAGGAGCAACTTTATTTGGGAGAGATACCTTTTTACCTCTCTTCCTTTTTCTTTTCTTCTTCTTCACCACATCATGTGTGGGTTCAATCCTCTTTTTGGAGCTCCTTATTAATGAGATTGGTTGAATAGGAGGCTCCTCCTCGTTACCTGATTCTGTTGGGGAACGTAGCAGAAATTCAAAATTTTCTACGCATCGCCAAGATCAATCTATGGAGTAATCTAGCAACGAGGGGAAGGAGAGTGCATCTACATACCCTTGTAGATCGCTAAGCGAAAGCGTTCAAGTGAACGGGGTTGATGGAGTCATACTCGTCGTGATTCAAATCACCGATGATCCTAGTGCCGAACGGACGGCACCTCCGTGTTCAACACACGTACAGCCCGGTGACGTCTCCTACGCCTTGATCCAGCAAGGGGAGAAGGAGAGGTTGGGGAAGACTCCATCCAGCAGCAGCACGACGGTGTGGTGGTGGTGGAGGAGCGCGGGACTCCAGCAGGGCTTCGCCAAGCACTACGAGAGACGAGGAGGGAGAGAGGTAGGGCTGCGCCAACAGGGAGAGCAAATCACACGTGTTGGGCAACCCCAAACCTCAAGTATATATAAGGGGAGGGGAGGGGCTGCGCCCCCACCTAGGGTTCCCTCCCTAGGGGTGGAGGCAGCCCCCAGATCCCATCTGGGTGGCGGCCACAAGGGGGAGAGGGGGAGGCGCACCTGGGGTGGGCCTTAGGGCCCATCTGCCCTAGGGTTTGCCCCCTTCCCCTCTTGGAGGCGCCTTGGGCCTTGGTGGGAGGCGCCCCAGCCCACATAGGGGCTGGTCCCTTCCCACTATTGGCCCATGTAGGCCTCCAGGGCTGGTGGACCCCCGGACCCCTCCGGTGGTCCCGGTACACTACCGGTGATGCCCGGAACACTTCCGGTGGCCAAAACCATACTTCCTATGTATCAATCTTTACCTCCGGACCAATCCGGAACTCCTCATGACGTTCGGGATCTCATCCGGGACTCCGAACAACATTCGGTAACCGCGTGCATACTTTCCCTATAACCCTAGCGTCATCGAACCTTAAGTGTGTAGACCCTACGGGTTCAGGAACCATGCAGACATGACCGAGACACCTCTCCGGCCAATAACCAACAGCGGGATCTGGATAGCCATGTTGGCTCCCACATGCTCCACGATGATCTCATCGGATGAACCACGATGTCAAGGACTTAATCAATCCCGTATACAATTCCCTTTGTCTAGCGGTACGATACTTGCCCGAGATTCGATCGTCGGTATCCCGATACCTTGTTCAATCTCGTTACCGGCAAGTCTCTTTACTCGTTCCGTAACACATCATCCCGTGATCAACTCCTTGGTCACACTGTGCACATTATGATGATGTCCTACCGAGTGGGCCCAGAGATACCTCTCCGTTTACACGGAGTGACAAATCCCAGTCTCGATTCGTGCCAACCCAACCGACACTTTCGGAGATACCTGTAGTGTACCTTTATAGCCACCCAGTTACGTTGTGACGTTTGGCACACCCAAAGCACTCCTACGGTATCCGGGAGTTGCACAATCTCATGGTCTAAGGAAATGATACTTGACATTAGAAAAGCTTTAGCATACGAACTACATGATCTTTGTGCTAGGCTTAGGATTGGGTCTTGTCCATCACATCATTCTCCTAATGATGTGATCACGTTATCAACGACATCCAATGTCCATGGTTAGGAAACCGTAACCATCTATTGATCAACGAGCTAGTCAACTAGAGGCTTACTAGGGACATGGTGTTGTCTATGTATCCACACATGTATCTGAGTTTCCTATCAATACAATTCTAGCATGGATAATAAACGATTATCATGAACAATGAAATATAATAATAGCTAATTTATTATTGCCTCTAGGGCATATTTCCAACAGTCTCCCACTTGCACTAGAGTCAATAATCTAGTTCACATCGCCATGTGATTAACCCTCAAAGGTCACATCGCCATGTGACCAACATCCATGAGTCTACTAGACTCGATGATCTAGTTCACATCACTATGTGATAAACACTCAAAGAGTTCTGGGTTTGATCATGTTATGCTTGTGAGAGAGGTTGTAGTCAACGGGTCTTGCCATATTCAGATCCCTATGTATTTCACAAAACTTTATATCGTAGATGCTACTACCACGTTCCACTTGGAGCTATTCCAAATTATTGCTCCACTGTACGTATCCGGTATCTCTACTCAGAGCTATCCAGATAGGTGTTAAGCTTGCATCGACGTAACTCTTTACGTCGAACTCTTTACCACCTCCATAACCGAGAAACATTTCCTTATTCCTCTAAGGATAATTTTGACCGCTATCTGGTGATCTACTCCTAGATCACCTTTGTACCCTCTTGCCAGACATGTGGCAAGGCACACATCAGGTGCGGTACCTCAGCATGACATACCGTATAGAGCCTATGACAAAAGCATAGGGGACGACCTTCGTCCTTTCTCTTTCTTATGCCGTGGTCAAGCTTTGAGTCTTACTCAACTTCACACCTTACAACTCAGGTAAGAACCCCTTCTTTGACTGATCTATTTTGAACTCCTTCAAAAATATGTCAAGGTGTGCGTTCTTTGAAAGTACCATCAGGCGTCTTAATCTATCTCTGTAGATCTTGATGCCCAATATGTAAGCAGCTTTATCCAGGTCTTCCTTTGAAAATCACTCTTCAAACAACCGTTTATGCTTTCCAGAAATTCTACATTATTTCGAATCAACAATATGTCATCCACATATACTTATCAGAAATGTTGTAGTGCTCCCAATCACTTTCTTGTAAATACAAGTTTCTAGCAAACATTGTATAAACCTAAAAGCTTTGATCACTCCATCAAAGCATATATTCCGATTCCGATATGCTTGCTCTAGTCAATAGAAGGATTGCTGGAGCCAGCATACCTTTTAGCATCCTTAGGATCGACAAAACCTTTTATTGTATCACATACAACTTTTCTTACGAAAACTTGGTAAGAAAACTTGTTTTGACATCCATTTGTAAGATTTCATAATCGAAAAATATAGCTAATGCTAACATGATTCCGACGGACTTAAGCATCACTATGGGTGAGAAATTCTCATCGTAGTCAACTCCTTGAACTTGTGAAAAGACTCTTTCCCACAAGTCGAGCTTCATAGACGGTAAAATTACCGCCCACGTCCGTCTTCTTCTTAAAGATCCATTTATCTCAATGGCTTGCCGATCATCGGGAAAGTCCACCAAAGTCCATACTTTGTTCTGATATATGGATCCTATCTCGGATTTCATGGCTCAAGGGTAATCAAATTATCACAATATTTGGACATGACTTGATCATGAAACAAATAACGTTGGAGCTTTAAATGACCATGTTCATTGCAAAGTTCACAAGGAGCACGAAAAATATTGAATCTTTCAGCACATTCATCTAGCTCTTCTTGCAACAATTTAATTTCTAAGTACTTATGTCTCTTGCAATATCTATCTTCCCTATTTCGTGTGTACTTGCAGACCCAATCTACTCCACAAAAATTGACATGTTTATAGGAGGTATTTCGTCATAACTAGTGCAATCATCATTAGCATCATGGATATTCAAAGAATTCGTACTAACAACATTGCAATCATGCTCATCATTCAAATATTTAGTGCCAAACATTTTAGAGATCTCTTCTTCTAGCACTTGAGCAAAATTATCCTTTCCATCATACTCACAAAAGATATTAAAAAGGTGAAGTGTATGAGACAAACTCAATTCCATTTTTTTATAATTTTCTTTTATAAACTAAACTAGTGATAAAACAAGAAACTAAAAGACTCGATTGCAAGATCTAAAGATATACCTTCAAGCACTCACCTCCCCGGCAACGGCGCCAGAAAAGAGCTTGATGTCTACTACACAACCTTCTTCTTGTAGACGTTGTTGGGCCTCCAAGTGCAGAGGTTTGTAGGACAGTAGCAAATTTCCCTCAAGTGGATGACCTAAGGTTTATCAATCCATAGGAGGCGTAGGATGAACATGGTCTCTCTCGAGCAACCCTGCAACCAAATAACAAAGAGTCTCTTGTGTCCCCAACACACCCAATACAATGGTAAATTGTATAGGCGCACTAGTTCGGCGAAGAGATGGTGAAACAAGTAGTATATGGATAGTAGATAAAGGTATTTGAAATATGAAATAATAAAAACAGCAAGGTAGCAAGTGATAAAAGTGAGCGTAAACGGTATTGCAATGTGTTGAAACAACGCCTAGGGTTCATACTTTCACTAGTGCAATTTCCCTCAACAATACTAACATAATTGGATCATAAAACTACCCCTCAACATGCAACAAAGAGTCACTCCAAAGTCACTAATAGCGGACAACGAAGAGATTATGGTAGGGTACGAAACCACCTCAAAGTTATTCTTTCCAATCAATCCGTTTGGCTATTCCTATAAGTGTCACAAACAACCCTAGAATTCATACTAGAGTAACACCTTAAGATACAAATCAACCAAAACCCTAATGTCACATAGATACTCCAATGTCACCTCAAGTATCCGTGGGCATGATTATACGATATGCATCACACAATCTCAATTCATCTATTCAACCAACACATAGAACCTCAAAGAGTGCCCCAAAGTTTCTACCAGAGAATCACGACGAAAACGTGTGCCAACCCCTATGCATAGGTTCATGGGCGGAACCCGCAAGTTGGTCACCAAAACATACATCAAGTGGCACGTGGTATCCCACCACAGATATCCATGGCAAGACATACATCAAGTGTTCTCAAATCTTTAAAGACTCAATCCGATAAGATAACTTCAAAGGGGAAACTCAATTCATTACAAGAGAGTAGAGGGGGAGGAGAAACATAAGATCCAACTATAATAGCAAAGCTCGCGATACATCAAGATCGTGTCATCTCAAGAACACGAGAGAGAGAGATCAAACACATAGCTACTGGTACATACCCTCAGCCTCGAGGGAGAACTACTCCCTCCTTGTCATGGAGAGCACCGGGATGATGAAGATGGCCACCAGTGAGGGTTCTCCCCCCTCCGGCAGGGTGCCGGAACAGGGTCCCGATTGAGTTTTTGTGGCTACGGAGGCTTCTGGCGGCGGAACTCCTGATCTATCTTGCGTTCTGGAAGTTTTAGGGTATGTGGATATATATGGGTGCAGGGAGGACGTCAGAGGAGCCATGGGGGCCCCATGAGACAGGGGGCGCACCCTAGGAGGGGGCCCTAGGGGGGCCGCCCCCCACCCTTGTGAGCACCTCGTGTGTCCCCTGACGTGGGGTCCAAGTCCATCAGGTGTGTTTCCTTCCAAAAATAACTTCTACAGTTTATTTCGTTCCGTTTCGACTCCGTCTGATATTCCTTTTCTTCAAAACACTAAAATAGGCATAAAATAGCAAATCTGGGCTGGGCCTCCGGTTAATAGGTTAGTTCCAAAAATAATATAAAAGTGGATATTAAAGCCCAATGTTGCCCAAAACAGTAGATAATATAGCATGGAGCAATCAAAAATTATAGATACGTTGGAGACGTATCAGTTGCCGGGGAGTGAAGCGCCTTTGGTAGGTGGAATTTGGTAAGGAAAAATTTATATAGTGTGCTGAAATTTACTGTCACTTGTTACCATGGAAAGTAATCTTCCGAGGGGCTTGTTTGGGGTATCTTCACCCCGACCAGTAGAGAAAAGAGTTGCTCCTCAACCTACTGAAAATGAAAATGCTTGCTTTGAAATTCCTTTGGGTATGGTAGAAAAACTGCTAGCTAATCCTATTTTAGGAGATGCAACAAAACATCCTGATGAGCATCTAATATATGTGGATCAAGTTTGTGGATTATTTAAGCTTGCAGGTGTACCCGGAGATGTTGTTAAGAAGAAGGTCTTCCCTTTATCTTTGAGGGGAGATGCATCGACATGGTATAGACTATGTGATGATATGGAGTCTTGGAACTACAAACAATTGAAATTGGAATTTCATCAAAAGTTTTATCCTATGCATCTTGTTCATCGTGATCGCAATTATATATATAATTTTTGGCCTTGCGATGGAGAAAGCATCGCTCAAGCTTGGGGGAGGCTTAAATCAATGTTATATTCATGCCCCAATCATGAGCTCTCGAGAGAAATGATTATTCAAAATTTTTATGCTCGGCTTTCTGGTAACAATCGCACCATGCTTGATACTTCTTGTGCTAGCTCTTTTATGATGAAGACTATTGAATTCAAATGGGATTTATTGTAAAGAATTAAACGCAACTCTGAAGATTGGGACCTCGACAATGGTAAGGAGTCAGGTATGACACCTAGTTTTGATTGTGTTAAATCTTTTATGGATACCGATATTTTTAGTAAATTTAGCACTAAATATGGACTTGACTCTGAGATAGTAGCTTCTTTCTGTGAATCTTTTGCTGCTTATGTTGATCTCCCCAAGGAGAAGTGGTTTAAATATCATCCTCCCATAGAAGTAAAAGTAGCTGCACCTATTAAAGTTGAAGAAAAGACTATTACTTATAGTGATCCTATTGTTCCTACTTCTTATGTTGAGAAGCCACCTTTCCCTGTTAGGATAAAGGATCATGCTAAAGCTTCAACTGTTGTTCGTAAAAGCAATATTAAAACATATACAACTCCTGAGCAAGTTAAAATTGAACCTAATATTGCTATTGTTAAAGATCTCTTGTCTGATAATATAGATGGGCATGTTATTTATTTCTGTAATGAAACTACTAGAATTGCTAAACCTTGTGATACAGATAAACCTAGACCTGTGGTAGGCATGCCTGTTATTTCTGTTAAAATAAGAGATCATTGTTATCATGGCTTATGTAATATGGGTGCTAGTGCTAGTGCAATACATTATTCTTTATACCAAGAAGTTATGCATGATATTGCACCTGCTAAGATGGAAGATATTGATGTTACAATTAAACTTGCTAATAGAGATACTATTTCACCAATGGGAATTGTTAGAGATGTTAAAGTCTTGTGTGGGAAAACTAAATATCCTGCTGATTTTCTTGTTCTTGGTTGCCCACAAGATAGTTTTTGTCCCATTATATTTGGTAGACCCTTCTTAAATACTGTTAATGCTACCATAGATTGCAAAAGGGATGTTGTTACTGTCGGTTTAGATGATATGACTAATGAATTTAATTTTTCTAAATTTAGTAGACGACACCGTCATCAGATTTCGGGTTCCAGCAGACCCTTGAGGTTCGAACACTGGGGTGCGCACGGAGATCTCTCCCTTACCGATCTACGTCCGATCTCCTCGCGTGATCTAAGTTGGAAACAACGAACAACACAAGGGACACGAGGTTTATACTGGTTCGGGCCACCGTTGTGGTATAATACCCTACTCTAGTGTGTGGTGTGGTGGATTGCCTCAGGGGGCTGATGATGAACAGTACAAGGGAAGAACAGCCTCGCGAGAGGTGTTCTTGAGCTGGTGCGATGAACTGCTAGGGTGAGTTCAGTCGCCTCTCTCTCTCTCTCTGCTAGGGCTCTACCAGATTTTTGGCTGTCCCCCTACTCTGTGGTGGCTAGCCCTATTTATAGAGGCCCTGGGCCTCTCCCCAAATAATGAGCGGGAAGGGCGCCAACACTTGGCCATTTTGAAGGGGAACATATAGTACAAGTTATCCTGACTAAAGGTGGTCTTCGGCTGCCAAAAGTACTGGTGATGACACCGTCTTGGGATCCATGGTGACCTCCGTCCTGCCGCTCTGTTGGTCTTGGTCTCGTTGCACCGGAATGGTAACCTTTGCTCGATGCCTTGGCCTGCGCTTGGCCCTTTGCACCAAAGGGGAACAAGGACACTGCGCAGGCCGGCGCTCGCGTGGCGCCCGCCTGGCCTCGATCGTCATGGCTTGCGTCACGGGTTCCTCGCGAGGTACCCCTGCCTTGATCTCTCCGCCTCCTCGCGAGCCTGCCGGATGAGGCCGCCTCTGAGGAAGCTTCCTATCGTCCGCCCCGCGAGGCTTGGCCCCTCGCGAGGGTCTTGAGCTTGAGCTGATGAAGATGGGTCGCGCTGGGCCCCCACTTGAGCCACGTCGCAGGCCGCAGGTAGGCAAGTCTGGGGACCCCCGTTCCCAGAACCCGACAGTAGCCCCTGGGCCCAAGGCGCGCCCGGGCTTGGCCTGGCGGGGAAGCGAAGGGGTAAGCGCGAAGCGCCATGGGCCCCAATAGCCTGCGGCCTTGGGCGTCGCATGGCGGTTGACTAGACGTGGGCGTATGCGCTTCCCCATGATGCCTCGACGACCGCATGACTTGACAAGTCCCTGCATGCAGAGAAACTTGTCATGATTACCTGCGATCGTGGTGCTCGGCGGTTGGCCTCCTCCGGCTATAAGTACGGGGCTGGGCGAGCCCCTTCAGTCCATCCCTTCTTGCTGATCCTTTTCTTCTTCTTGGCTACTCGCCGTCCCCATGGCCCCAAAGAGATTCTCGGCCGCGGAGAAAGGAAAGGCCCCCCGGGCAGGGCCTGACCCCCCCGACCAAGCGCAGCCGAGGCCGCCCTCGCAAGTATACCGCAGTCCCCGTGGTAGCCTCCCGTGCCCATGGAGGCGGTTCCCTGCGCGGGGGTGAGCGCCCGGTTGCCGACGGGGGGCACGCCGTGGGTGTGCGCCCCCCTAGGCCATGCTTTCGCTCTGCGGAGGTGCTGCCGGACTTCGTCGTGTGGTCGGCGGACCCATCCAGCACCCGGCTCCAGCTCCCCCGTTTCTTCGTAGATGAACTGCCGGCCAGCACTCGGTGCGGCTTCTGGCTCCAGGCAAACGGTTGTTGTAGCAGGGCCTCCTATGCTTCGCTGGAGGTCTCCGTCTCTGGGAACGGGGCTCTGACACGCGGCTGGCAAACGTTTGCTCGCGCGCGCGGCCTGGGCCGGTGGTGTACCCTATACTTCAAGTTCGACGGCGACGCCACCCTCTACGTGAGAGTGTTTGGGGAAGATGGTCGTCGTGCCGGGTGCTGCCCTGAAGATGATGACTGCGGCCGCCTGCCCAGCCCCGGCACTGACCAAGATGAAGATGGTGACTGGCGTACAGGCGGCGGTGCTCGGGGTTCGCTGAGCTTCGGCGACCCCCTCTCGGGCAGCAGCTCCTCCAGCGGTGGCCGCGACCAGCCCCCGCACCGTCGCGCCCGCCTGGGTGAAGGTAGCGGGTCAGCCCGCCGTCGCACCCCGGTGAAGTGAGAGGAGGGATCCGCCTGAGCCCCAGGAGAAGCTCGAGCCTTCGCTGTGGGTTGGCGCAGGACGAATCGCGCCCGTTTTGTTTTCTTTCTTATCCTGCATAGAAATAGAAAGTAATGTAGGGCCCTGCAGGGGCGTGTTAGAACTGCTGCTGTTTAACCATCGTGTTGTTTCCGCTATCTCTACGCTGTGTTTCCGCGCCGCACACCCATGTGCGGGAACTATTTTAGCTCGGTGGGGCTTGGCGCGGTCCTCGCCTCCCGAGGCCGTGGCCTCGTCGTGCGCTTCGTCCCCTGCAAGGATTAGTAGGAGGGGTAGCTTACGGTCTTGGTTGTGGGGGGCGATCGGCCTAGGTCCTGCGCTCGTGTCGCGATGCCCGTGGGGCACGGACTGGGAGGGGTGCTCCCACAGAGGACTCGGATAGGGAAGCTCCAAATGATCGGGGCATAAAACACTCGCGAGGGCGCCCGCGATTCCCTCGCGAGACTTGTGCGAGAGAAAACGAGGCAAGCGAGCGAGAAAGACAAAGAGTCACAAGCCAGGAACGTCAGCAACTCCAATAAAACTTCAAACGGGAATAAACAAGCCAACTGCAGAAAGCAAATGGGAAAGCCGCGTCTGGCACCTATTCTAGTCTTCGACGTCTTCTCACCAGCGCAGAGCTAAGTGCCGCCACTAGGCGTGGGCGGGAGCCCCCGAGGCCCGAGGGCGGCACTCCGAAGACACCGGGGCATGTACAACCCCACTCATTATTACGTGAGAGTGTCACAGGCGGCGAGCTTCACAGGCATTTGCCTTCTTCACAGGCACCGGGCCTTTCCCAAAATGCAGTAGCTTCACAGGCATTCACCTTCTTCACACGCACCGGGCCTTTCCTAAAACGCAGCAGCTTCACAGGCATTCGCCTTCTTCACAGCCATCGGGCCTTTCCCAAAACGCAGCAGCTTCACAGGCATTCGCCTTCTTCACAGGCACCGGGCCTTTCCTAGGCGCTAGGCCTCGCTCAGGGATAGAACCTCCGGAGATGTTGAATGTTCCACGCGTTCTGGATGGGTACCCCCTCCGTGGTCTCCAAGCGCGCGGAGCCATGCCTGGAAACATGAACAACCTTGAACGGGCCCTCCCACATGGGAGAGAGCTTGTGCAGCCCCTCCCTGGAGAGAACTCGTCTGAGCACGAGATCCCCTACCTCAAGAGTTCTGGGGCGGATGTTGCGGCAGTGGTATGGTCACAGCGCCTGTTGATACCTTGCCGCTCGCAGCGCGGCTTCTCGACGGCGTTCCTCCCCCAGCACGAGATCCGTCCCCCGCATGGCGTCCTGCTGCATCTCGTCGAACACCAGGACCCGTGCGGAGCGACGCCTGACCTCGTGAGGGAGAACAGCCTCTGCTTCATAGACGAGGAAGAACGGGGTCTCGCTAGTCGGCTTGGTCGCAGTTGTGTGGATTGACCACAGCATAGACTGGAGCTTGTCGTACCAGCCCCTGCCGCCGGCTTCCAGCTTCTTCTTGAAGGTCCTAGCTTTGAGGCCCCTCAGGACCTCCGCGTTGGCCCGCTCGGCCTGGTCATTGCTCCGGGGGTGTGCTACTGAAGCGTAGCATATCTGCGTTCCAAGGTTAGCACAGTACGTTTTGAAGAGATTACTAGTGAATTGCGAACCGTTGTCGATGATGATGCGGTTGGGCACCCCAAATTGGCTCATGAGGCCCTTGATGAATTTGACCGCTGAGCCTGCCAAGATTGTGCGGACGGCTTCCACCTCAGCCCACTTGGTGAATTTGTCCACGGCGACGTAGAGATAGCGATAGCCCCCTGGCGCCTGAGGAAACGGGCCCAGAATGTCCAGCCCCCAAACTGCGAACGGCCATGAGAGGGGTATAGTCTGTAGACCCCCGCAGGCTGATGGATCTACTTAGCGTGAAACTGGCAGGCCTCGCAAGCCTTCACAAGCTCAACGGCGTTGTTGAGCGCTGTGGGTCAATAGAATCCACTGCGGAATGCCTTGCCGACGAGGGTCCGTGACGACGAGTGGTGCCCGCAGTCTCCGCCGTGTATGTCCGCCAGTAGCTCCTTCGCTTGCTCTCGGGAGATGCAACGTAGGGACACGTCATTTGGTCGCTTCCTGTAGAGCTCTCCATCCCTGATGCAATAAGTCGTGGCCTGCCGTGCCACATGCTCCGCTTCCTCCACATTCTCTGGCAGAGTCCCTTGCATCAGGTAGTTCTTGAGCTCCGGGATCCAACACCCTTCCTGACGCTCTAACACCAGGAGTAGGTGTGCCCCTGAGGCTGGGCCGCAGACCGGGGCTCCTGAGGCAGGCGGCTGAGGGAGCTCCTCCCTTGGTTGCGCCGTGCTCGACAGTGACGGCACCGCCGAGGGTTTGAAGAGCCGATCCTCAAAGACGCCAGGCTCCTGAGGCAGCCGCCTAGATGCCCTCTTGGCAATGTCATCGGCATCCTGGTTGGTGCCGCGAGGCACATGCTGCAACTCCAGCCCCCAGAACTGTTTCTCCAACTTGCGAACCTCAGCGAGGTAGGCTTCCATGTGCTCGTCCCTTGGCTCGTATATCTTGTTGGAGAAGTTGACGAGGAGCTGCGAATCGCCCTTGATGATGAGGAGCTTCACCCCTAAGGCAGTTGCGGCCTTCATGCCTGCTATTAGGCCTTCGTACTCCGCTATGTTGTTGGAGACCTTTTCTCCGTGCTGGAAGCAAAGTTGTACAGCGTAGTAGAGTTTGTCCTGGGTAGGGGATACGAGCATTGCGCCAGCTCCCGCACCGTGTCGGGAGAACTCCCCATCAGAGTACATGACCCAGCCATCCGGTACTTCACTTCCTGGGGAAAGTGATCGGTCTTCGCCTGCCTCGAGACCCGGCGCTTCTGCCCATTCTGCCATGAAATCCGCAAGTGCGGCTCCCTTGATGACTCTGGTCGTACTGAATTCTAGCTGAAATGCCTGTAGCTCGATGTTCCATTCAGCAACCCTTCCAGCTGAGTTGGGGCTCCTGAGCACTCTTTCCAAGGGGTATGCTCAGACGACTTTGATGGGATGTCCTTGGAAGTAGTGGTGCAGCTTGCGTGAGGCCACTAGTAGCGCGAGGAGGAGTTTTTGAGGCATAGGATACCGTGCCCTTGCGTCCCGTAGCACCGTGCTGACGAAGTACACGGGATGCTCGATGAGGTTGAGGGTGCTAGCGCTGCTTGCGTCCTCCAGAGGTCGAGGCATCTCTTGAGACGACGGAGCTCCCAGTGCTTGGTCGCCTGAAGAGGCCTCTCCCGCTCCGGGTGCGTTCCCCTGCTGCAGCTGTTCCTTTCCGGCTGCGGTTGCGGCCTTCGCGAGGCCCTCCTGGCTCTGCTTTGCTTCAGTTCGGATGGTCGATGCGGCCTTGGCAGCACTAGCGGAGTAGGGGGTGGCCGCAAGGTAGAGCACCAGGGGCTCCCAAGGACGCGGAGCTACCATCACTGGTGGACTGGTAAGGTACCTCCTGAGGTCTTGGAATGCCTTGTCGGCCTCTTCAGTCCATTCGAAGGGACCCTTTTTCTTCATCAGCTTTGAAAGTGCGTTATATCGACTAGAGGGGGTGTGAATAGGCGATTTTTATGAAAGTCTTCAAAATGTGGAAGTTATGAAGACAAATAGTAGAGATATGCCTATTATTATGCAGCGGAAGTTAGACTACACTAGGAAAGCCATGGTCAAGTATCAACAGAGTGAAAGCACAGTGACAAATAGCTGTAGTGTAATTAGGATCAGGTAGGAAGATACTATGAAGCCAAACAGATCATACACTCATGTTGTGAAGACAAAAGATAGAACAGACATGCAATGACTTCACAATGAGTGATCAGTAAGTAAAAGGAAGTGAAGATGAAACCAGTGACCCGTTGAAGACAATGATGTGTTGGACCAGTTCCAGTTGCTGTGACAATTGTACGTCTGGTTGGAGCAGCTAGGTATTTAAACCTTAGGACACACAGTCCCGGACACCCAGTCCCGAACACGCAGCTCAGGACACCAAGTCCTCACCGTATTCTCCTTGAGCTAAGGTCACATAGTCCTCGCCCAATCACTCTGGTAAGTCTTCAAGGTAGTCTCCCAAACCTTCACAGACTTCGTTCACTGGCAATCCACAATGTCTCTTGGATGCTCTGAACGCGACGCCTAACCGTCTGGGGATGCACAGTCCTCAAGTGTAATAAGTCTTCAGATCACACAGACAAGAAGACTTAAGTGATGCCCAATGTTCTCTGGCTCTGGGTGGTTAGGGCTTTATCCTCGCAAGGAATTTTCTCTCAAAGGATTCGAGGTGGGTTGCTCTTAAACGACAAAAGCCGTGCATTGAAATCTGAGCAGCCAACCGTTTACGGTTGTGGGGGGTGGGCTATTTATAGCCACTTGGCAACCCGACCTGATTTGTCCGAAATGACCCTGGGTCACTAAGGAACTGACACATGTCTCAACGGTCAGATTTCAAACTCTCATGGCAACTTTACTTGGGCTACAAGCAAAGCTGACTTGTCCGGCTCTGGACAAGATTCGCTCTCATTGTCTTCACTCGAAGACATAGGTTTTTGGTTTAGGCATCACTTCAGTCATTTTGACTGGTTCTCCTGGACCCCACTTAACAGTATGGTGGTTCCTATGACTCAACACAAAAGAAAAAGAACTACGAAAGATCTAAGTCTTCGAGCTCTATAGGCTTCATAACGTGTCTTCTTTTGTCATAGTCTTCAATGTGAATATCTTCATATACCACCTTTGACTTCAATGTCTTCATACATTTTTAGGGGTCCTCTCTGGTAGTAAAACCGAATCAATGAGGGACTTCTACCTGTGTTATCCTACAATTCTCACAAACACATTAGTCCCTCAACTAGGTTTGTCGTCAATACTCCAAAACCAACTAGGGGTGGCACTAGATGCACTTACAATCTCCCCCTTTTTGCTGATTGATGAAAAACTAGTTGAAGTTTTCAACAGGGAATATAGTTTGTGAAATTGTAAAGGATAAGGAATTGTCTTCATAAGTTGCAAGGGCTCCCCCTAAAGATGTGCATATAAGTTAATTTGCTTTTGGAATGCAAATGCACATGGCAGGTTGTACTTGTGGAGATCCACTTCAGCTTATGATGACAATCCACTATGCATGTGAAAGTATATGAAGATAATGACATGCATAATGGAAAATGGATGTCTGCAGAATGAGATAAGTGCGGAATTTATCGTCGCACATGCGGAATTTATCTTCGCATAACAGGGTGGCAAACAAGTAGCAGACGACCATCTGGTTTAAGTGTTACAACTCATAAGAACTAAATGTAGCAAAAAAACGAGAGTTGTAAGCACGAAGCAAAATATAAGGCACCCACCCATATGAACCCACTTGAAGACTATCAATCTCATATGCTTCTCCCCCTTTTGTCAGTAATGACCAAAAAGGTTTGAAGACATAGAGCCTCTACTCGTTCCCATGAGGAGTAGATGAAGTAGCAGGGTTGTTTGCGTTGTTTGGTGGTGCAGAAGAGCTTGGAGGTGCTGAAGCAGGTGGCGGTGAGGTAGCATCGTCTTCTTCATCAATGATTCTGGCAGTGACTGTGGCAGCAGATGAAGAGAACTCAGAGTCTTCAAGTGATGGTGTGCTTCGCATCACAGCCCTTCTAGGAGGTGTGGTGTCAAACTTGAATCGCTCAGTGAAGCCATCCTCTTCAAGTTCAGCTTCAGTACACATCATTGATAGCCCTTTCCATGTACGACGACAGGTTTCATGGGTAACGAAAGCATTCTTGGTGGCAAGATTTCGAAGACGATTAACATCCACCAAGAGGCTTTTCATCTGACGCTTTAGCCAGTCATGATGCCTATCTTGTTTTTGATGAAGAGCCACAAGAAGCTCTCGGTCATTGAGAACACGAGCGCGCTTCTTGGGCCTTGAAGCAGTTGCACTATCAGTGGCTTCAGTTGAAGCAGGGTGTGGTGCACGTGTAGTGCCAGCCAAAGGATACACCCTGGAGATGGCTTCAACACCTTCAACGTTCTGAGTGAAGCTCTGGTGTTTTGCATTTTGAAGACTCAAAGGTTGCTTGGCAGGCTCACGATATATAGCTTCAGCAGAGGTATCCACATTTGGCAAGAAGATCCGATGGTTGCGGGCTGAGGGCTGATATGAGATCGCAGAGTGAAGCTTGATCAGTCTCATTACCCAAGGAGCATAGAACTTCAAACCAAGTAAATCTGAGCCTGATGCAGCAAGTTGGCGTATGAAGAAGTCCTGTGCGTTGAAGCATTTGCCATGAAGGATACAAAATATCAGAGTCTTCATTGCACCCTCGATCTTGGCATTTGGAGAGTGCCCTTTGATAGGCCAGAGAGTCCGTCGGATAATGTGATAGATGGTTCTGGGCAGGTACTCAAAGTCTTCAATGAAGAACTCTGTTGGATAAGGAGCATCGTGGGGCAATGGCTTCATCATGGAGAGCATCTGACTCATATTCGGTTCAGGCCTCTGGAATATGCTCTCAAGAGCTTCAGTGTGTAGTGGACAGCCTTCCTCAAAGAATTCGCCAGGAGTGGGCAGGCCGGTGAGCTCAATGATATCAAATGCATTGGCTTCGTGATGGACATTGCCGGTCATCCACTCCAGGGCCCAAGTCTTCGGATCTCTGTTGTATCCTTTGATGTGGAGGGTGGCATAGAATTGCAGCAGAAGCTCTTCATTCCAGTGCTCTTCATCAGTTACAAACTGCAGCAGACCCACTTGCTTGAAGCAATCCAACGCTTCCTCTAAACAGGGCAGACCAGCAATGGCTTCAACATCAAGGCGCTTGTGAGGGAAGATGCGACCTTGGTTGTATAGGATGCATGAATAGTAGCTGCGCTGAGGATAGCTCCAGAACCTATCTGATGAAATCCTTTCCCTGGAATAGGGGTTCTTGGAGCTGTTGAAGAACGTATTATCTGCCTTGAAGCTATTGATGTTAAAGGAGCCAGGTGCTGATGCAGGACCTGGGAACCTCGGCAGCCTTGGGACTGGCTTCTAGACATGAGGCCTGTGCTCAACATGGTAATCAAATTGAGGACCTACAGCAGACTCAGGAACAGAAGTGTCTGGATCAGTAGCTTCGCTATCTTCTGAAGCTTTTGGTGGGGAGGTCTCCACATTGGCTTCAGTGTTGGTTGTGGCAGCCTCAATATTTTCAGCCTCCGCTTGACTAGCTGGAGGGTCGGTCACAAGCACGTTCTCCTGGAGAACTGCTTCTTGGTGGAGCATAGGAGTGGGCTCTTATGGTGCTTCTTCTGCGGCTGATGCAGCCGGAATGTCTTCAGCATAGATTTGAGGCCTTGGACCTTTGCGAAGCCTGCAGAATGCAGACGACGCCTGTGGGTTGGAGTGGGCTGGGCCTCATTGTCTTCTTCCTCTTGAGGGCGATCCGCCCATGAAGCATCCTGTGCAATTGGCGTCAGTGGACGACCAATGCTGATGAGTTCGCTGTGTTCTAGTTGAGGAAGGGCTGCATCACCTTGTACATTGTCCTAATGACCAATGTCTTCATCAACGATGGGGTCGGCTGCTGGAATGTCTTCAGCTTCAGGAGCCTCTGTGGAAGCAGGCTCATGAACCGTCAGTTGACGTTCTGCGTCAGGATGAACCATAGAAATTGGTTCAACTATCAAAGGCTCTGTGGGAGCAGCCCGAGATTTCTTGGTCTTTCTCTTTTTCTTGCTGGGGGCAGTAGGAGAGGCTTCAGAGCTTTTCCTCTTCCTGGCTTCAGCCTCAGCAGTTCTTGTCTTCTTGAGCTCTGAAGCTGTTGACCGGCTCTTTGGCTTCGAGCCAGTCGTTGCAGTTGGGAAGACAATTGGAACTGCTTCTTGCCTTGGTGCCTCTGGTTCAGCCATAGCAGGCTTCTTCTTTTTCTTTGCGGCCATCTTGGGGTCGATGCCAGGACGCCCAAGTGCCTTGCGCTTCTCAGCCTCATTGTAGGCTTGCACACATCTATCCGCCAAAGACTTCATCCGCTCACGTGAACCCTGAGCTTCTGCACGCTTCATCAGAAAGTTCTCCTTTAGCTCATGCAACATGATCTTGAAGCTCTTCACTTCTTGCACGCTGAGCTTGGCCATATTCTTCTTGAACTGAGCCTTTTCATGATCAATTTTCTGCTTCAGTTCAACAATGCGCTGGGCAATGGCAAGTTCTAAAGCAATAGCGCCTTGGAAGGCGACGCTGAGGCCAACAGGCAGCTGCAGATCTTTGAAGCTGATGTTTGGTGTGGCAAACCATTCGTCGATGAAGTTGTGGATGATGGCAACATCAAAGAGAGGCAAATTGTTGAAGATTTCAGCTTCTTCTTTGCTCTTGATGAGCTGCTCGAGAGCGTCATCTCCAAGATCTTCATCACTTGACAGATAAATGGCTTCGCTGCGCAGAATGGCAGTAGCTGTGAGCTCTTTGCCGGTGTGTGGCTGAGGCATCTTGGCCTTCTGGGGCTTGGAGACGCGGGATACGTCTTCAGACTGCACACTGTCTTCAGGAGGTGCAGTTGCCAATGGCTTCGCCCTTGAGATTTTTGGTGAAGGGGCCGGCTTTGAAGCTTTTGGCTTCTTCGACTGCTTTGGATTCGGTACAGCAGGAGCTTCATCAGACTCAGAGTCAGCTAGAGGGTCATTCACGGCAATCCCTTAGACTAAGATGCGGGTGATGAGGCCCTCAAGGTTGGCATACGGACTGATGATATTGGGTTCTGCGTCGCGTGTGCCATCTGCCCTTGGTGCTGAGGGACCAGGGTTGAAGTCTAACCCAAATTTCTTCTTGTTCTGCTTCGCTGATTGTTGGGCAAACTGGAAGTTGCGCTTGAACAGATTGTCGTCACGACACCAGAGTAGTGACGACAGATGTGCATCATCAGGCTGTGGCCCACGAACCATGCATGGATAGAAGCTTTGGGCAATAGCTTCATCTCTGGACCTGGGTACAAGGTTCTTGTATAAGATGTCTCCCCACGGTCTTTTGATGGCACTTTTCTCAGCATACTCTTGGGTTGTGAAGCGGTATTTGAACCATTGTTCTGCCCAATAGCGTCGAATCCATTGGATTCGGGTCTTGCGCTGCCCATAATTCTCTTCAGGATCTGTTTTATACATTTCTGCCAGGTCATCAGGCAGATCTTTGGATGTTCCTCCACGTCGCTGTCTACCCCCCTTCCTTGCTGCTATTTCTGAAGCAATAAACTTTAACTTGGAAGGCTTCAAGACGTTCAAAGGCTTCAAAGGCTTTCTTTTGCTGGACCAACAGGAACTGGCTTCAGGAGAATTTATGTGATGCTGTAAGAACTCTGCAAATGAATGCAGACTATGAGAACCAAAGGATTCTCCCACGGACATGTACCTGTGACAACATTAAGGTGCGAGGGAAGGAGAAGAGGTCATATGCATTCTCAGAAGGTTTTGAAGATTAATCAGTTTAGAAGACATTGACCTCATCGTGCGAAGACATTCACTCATAGATAAGAAGTTGGTTCTAGATTTGTACGAATCCACAGATCAGTACAAGTGAGGAATCTAACTACTTTTGAAGCACAAGTGAATATTCTAGGCATGTTATGAGATGCAGTTTGAGAGAGATCTAGTTTGTCTGAGCAGAAACTGCTTGTGGTAGAAAGTGACAGATCAATAGGATCAACGGTGCTGTAAAAAGGCAGTTTTATTTACCACACTGAGAACTGCTAGACGGAGCGAGAGATGATGCCGAGCAGTTCAATCCTCCGTGCCCTAACTTGGCGACGGAAGACACCTACAGCGACAGCGGAGAGGAAGATGTCCGCGATCAGCGTGAAGACGGAGTCGGAGAGGTTGCGGCAGCGAAGCGCTTCGTCGCCGGCATCGTCGAGAGCTAGCGGTGGCGCTAGGGTTCATGCGAGGGTGGAAGAAGGAGATAATGACCGCGGTAAGTGTGAATTTATAGGCGCAGGGACGGCACTGCGCTATTACATAGGTGCCCCTGGCGATTCGCATCTGAGGAACGCGTGGCCAGTTTGCGGAAGTTTGGGGTTTGTTCCACGTCCCACGCACGCCTGGATTGTCGGGTGGTCGTTCCTGCTTCTTCGGATTTTATGTGGAGGAATGAGCATTGAAAACGGACTTTATGGTTGCCTCTATATCTTTTGCTGACAAGGACGCATTGAAGACATTTGACAGTTTCAATAGAATGCGTATGACTTAGAGAGATAGAGTTTGAGATAGAGATCATAGAGAAGTTTGGGGTCCGATCACATTCACTTAGTTCAAAAGATTCAACACGAAGACATAGCTATAAGTGAATGTTGTAGAGGATAGAACACTAGCATATATATATATATATATATATATATATATAGTCAACATAGTGAAGATAATCATGAAAATATGTTGAGTTTCGAAGCCAAACCAAATGTGAAGACATTGCAAGGTAACGCCATGAGAGAAACACTTCAAAATAGAACGTTTGGTGGTGGCGTTACCCACCGTATAGGAAGTATTAGACCCAGACACGGCGCACAATTATCGTGGCGCTCCGATGTCAAATTCCACATTAATGTATTCACACTTAGAATGTATGTCTTCATTGATTGAAGATATACTTTACTTTGTGTGTTGCACATCTAAGTCATCATATGCATAAGTGTTAGGATCTGTGCCTGATCACAGGACATTTGAGGATTCCAGGATATTTAGCTCACACCGTACTTGCAAAACCTCTTCTCATCTAAGGGCTTGGTGAAGATATCTGCCAATTGCTCTTCAGTGTTGACGTGTATGATATCAATGTCTTCCTTCACAACATGACCTCTGAGAAAGTGATGACGAATTTCAATGTGCTTTGTCTTCAAGTGCTGAACTGGGATGTTGGCAATCTTGATGGCGCTTTCGTTGTCGTAGTAAAGTGGCACTTGCTTCAGATGAATGTCATAGTCCTTGAGTGTTTGCTTCATCCACAGAAGCTGAGCGCAGCAAGATCCAGCAGCAATGTATTCAGATTCAGCAGTGGAGAGAGATACATAGTTCTGCTTCTTTGAAGACCAACATATAAGTGATCGTCCCAGAAAGTGACATGTGCCTGATGTAGACTTGCGATCAACTTTGTCACCAGCATAATCAGCATCCGAGAATCCAACCAAATCAAACTCTGAGCCCTTTGGATACCATAATCCTAGAGTTGGGGTGTGAGCCAGATATCGAAGAATTCTCTTCACAGCTAAGTGATGTGACTCCTTTGGTGCCGCTTGAAATCGAGGACACATGCAAACACTAAGCATAATATCTGGCCTAGATGCACATAAATAAAGCAAAGAACCAATCATGGAGCGGTATACCTTTTGATCGAACTCTTTACCATTGTCGTCAGGACCCAGATGATGTTTGGCCGGCATTGGTGTTGTGAAGCCTTTGCAGTCTCGCATACCGAACTTCTTCAGGCAATCTTTTAGATACTTCTCTTGAGATATGAAGATGCCATTGCGTTGTTGTCGTATTTGAAGACCAAGGAAGAACTTCAGCTCCCCCATCATGGACATCTGATATTGCTCTTGCATCATATATCCAAACTCTTCACTGTACTTCTGATTGGTGCAGCCGAAGATAATGTCATCCACATATATTTGGCACACAAACAGTTCGCCGTCATATGTCTTCGTGAAAAGAGTGGGATCTAGGGAACCAGGTATGAAGCCTTTGCTCTTCAGGAAGTATTTGAGTGTGTCATACCAGGCCCTAGGGGCTTGTTTGAGGCCATACAGCACCTTGTTTAGCTTGTATACCATGTCAGGATGTTTTGGATTTTCAAAGCCAGGCGATTGTGCAACATACACTTCTTCTTCAATCTTGCCATTGAGAAAGGCACTCTTCACATCCATTTGATATAGAAGTATGTTATGATGATTTGCATAGGCCAGCAGTATGCGTATGGCTTCAAGCCTAGCCACAGGAGCAAATGTTTCATCGAAGTCAATGCCTTCCACTTGAGTATATCCTTGAGCAACGAGACGAGCTTTGTTTCTGACAACTTGACCATGCTCATCTTGCTTGTTGCGGTATATCCATTTGGTGCCTATTATATTGTGCTTCCGTGGATCAGGACGCTTAACCAGTTCCCATACATTATTTAGCTCAAACTGTTGAAGCTCTTCTTGCATAGCTTGAATCCATTCAGGTTCCATGAAGGCTTCTTCAACTTTCTTGGGTTCTGATATTGAGACGAATGCGAAGTGCCCACAGAAATTTGCTAGCTGAGTTGCCCTTGAACGAGTGAGTGGACCAGGTGCATTGATGCTGTCAATTATTCTGTCAATCTGCACTTCATTGGTAACACGAGGATGTACAGGGCGAAGACTTTGCTCTTGCTAATCTGTGTTGTTGTTGGGAGGAATGTCTTCAGACTGAGCATTGTCGTCATGTTGATCAGGTGCTGAGATGATAAGTTCTTCTTCAGGATGAGTTTCAGAAGGTATAATCTCTCCAGTTCCCATTAGCTTGATTGATTCACTAGCTGGAATTTCATCTAGCACATTTGGCAGTCGCTCTCTTTGTGAACCATTTGTCTCATCGAACCGCACATCCACTGTTTCAACCACTTTGTAATGAAAGAGATTGAAGACTCTGTAGGAGTGCGAATCCTTTCCATATCCAAGCATAAAACCCTCATGTGCTTTTGGTGCAAACTTTGAGGTGTGGTGTGGGTCCTTGATCCAGCACCTTGCGCCAAATACTTTGAAGTAACTGACATTTGGCTTCTTGCTAGTTAGGAGTTCATAAGATGTCTTGTTCAGAAGCTTGTGAAGATACACACGATTGATTGTATGGCATGCAGTGTCAATGGCTTCAGTCCAGAATTTTCTTGGAGTCTTGTATTCATCTAGCATCGTTCTGGCCATCTCAATGAGTGTTCTGTTCTTGCGTTCGACGATGCCATTCTGCTGTGGCATGTACGGAGCTGAGAATTCATGTGTGATGCCCAAGGTATCAAGATATGTATCAAGGCCAGTGTTCTTGAATTCTGTGCCATTGTCACTTCTGATGTGCTTTATCTTGGCGCCAAAATTGTTCATAGCACGATTGGCGAAGCGTCTGAAGACATCCTGCACTTCAGTCTTGTAAAGGATTATGTGCACCCAAGCATATCTAGAGTAATCATCAACAATGAAAAAGCCATAGAGGCAAGCAGTAGTGGTAAAAGTTGAGTAGTGAGTGGGACCAAAAAGATCCATGTGAAGCAGTTCGAAGGGTCGAGTAGTGGTCATGATTGTCTTCGAGGGATGTTTTGCCCTCGTCATCTTCCCTGCTTCACAGGCACCGCATAAGTGATCTTTCTTGAACTTGACGCCCTCGATGCCTATGACATGTTTCTTCTTCGCAAGGGTTTGGAGGTTCCTCATGCCAGCATGCCCAAGCCTCCGATGCCAAAGCCAGCATTCTGAAGCTTTTGCAAGAAGACATACTGCAAGTTGTGGCCCTGCTGAGAAATCTACCACGTACAGATCATCTTTTCGATACCCTTCAAACACTAGAGACTTGTCAGATTCCATTAGTACCAGGCAACAATATTTTCCAAATATTACGACCATGTTCAAATCGCAAAGCATTGAGACAGACATTAAGTTGAAACCAAGGGATTCAACAAGCATGACTTTATCCATGTGTTGATCCTTTCAGATTGCAACTCTACCTAGACCCAATACCTTACTTTTACCAGTGTCAGCAAATGTGATGTGGCTCTTGTCGGATGGATGTAAGGTTGAGTCCATAAGAAGGCTTCTTTTGCCAGTCATGTTATTTGTACACCCACTGTCAATAATCCATTCTGAAGACTTTGAAGACGCTGGTGTCGTACCCTACAGTGCAGTTAGGGGGATAGGCTTCACGAAGAGAATTGTGAAGCAAAAACATTTGACGAACCAGTGGGTTATGAAAACTTAGATCCAGATTAGGACTAATAGGGAGAGTAGCATGCGATTCAGGAACGAAGTACATAATGATGCCATTCGGGCATTTTATCTTGCACCCTACAAGATTTTTAAGGTCCCCAGCAATAGCGTCAGAAGATTTTGGTTTTCTGCTGGAGACCTTTCCCTGCAAAAGAGAGTTAAGCCTTCTTAACCACCCACATCTTCAAGGGTGGCTTAGAAGAAATAAGTCTAAGTGCAGCATCTGAGAATTTTGGCTTTGAAGCCTTAGCAAACAGTCTTGCAGGTGGACAATAGTACTCATAAGAATAAGCAGAATTATTTTTGGTCATATGAACATGACGGTTTGATGAACAACTCTCATATTCATATGCCTGAGTATGGTTTCCCTGCAAAACATTTGCGTTAGTGTGACTTAGGTGAGTCCTCTGTTTGTATGAAGCCTTTGGACCGTATGAAGCCTTTGGTCTGAGGTTTGTCTTCTTCAAGTGAGGTGTCATGAAGACATTCACAGGAACCAGACACTTTTTCGGAACCCAGATCTTCTTCATAGGCGGTCCATTCCTGCAGTTAGTACCAATGTACCTGGCATACACTTCACCATTCTGATTCTTAAACTGTTTATAGTTTGCATCAAAGGATTCATCAATGATAATGGGGTTAGCACAAGTGAAGCCAGATAGATTGGATGGATCTGCTGAAAGTTCCTTTGCAGCAACCCATGTGGTTTTGGAGTAGTGCTCAGGTTTCTAGTAAGAGCCATCTGCATTTATTTTCCTTACGAACCCAACACCCTCTTTCCTAGGGTTTCGGTTCAGAATCTGCTTCTTGAGGACATCACATAATGTCTGATGTCCTTTAAGACTTTTGTACATCCCTGTTTCAAGCAATGTATTCAACCTAGCATTCTCATCAGCAATAGCAATGGTATCCTCAGCAGAGGGGTTAGTTACCACATCAACAGTTGAAGATATTGCAACAGCAGTAGCAGTGGAACATTTAGCAACAGAAGTAGCATTATCACGCTCAATGCATTTAAGACATGGTGGTTCAAATCCTTCCTGAGCGGAACTGATCTGTTCGGCGCGAAGTGACTCATTTTCCTTTTGAAGATCTTCATGAGCCGCTCTCAATTTCTCAAGTTCTTGCTTCCTTTGAAGATAATCATAGGAAAGCTTTTCATGAGTTGTTGAGAGAGTATCAAGACGATCTTCAAGTTCCTGATACTTAACGTGAAGATTTTTTATGTCTTCAATTAAGGATTCAGATCGAGTCATTTCAGCACCCAACAGATCATCGCTTCTGTCTAACAGTTTTTGAATATGTTCCATAGCTTTCTGTTGTTCAGCTGCAATTTTAGCAAGTGTTTTGTAGCTGGGTTTTGAATCACAGTCAGAGTCATCGTCACTAGATGTTTGATAGCGAGTAGTGCGTGTGTTTACCTTGGCACCGCATGCCATGAAGCAGTAGGTAGGAGTGGAGTCGTTCTTGTCATTTGCATCGGTGTCGGTGATGAAGTCATTGTCTTCAGTGTTGAAGATGGACTTGGCGACATATGCTGTAGCCAGACTCGCAATGCCAGAATCAGACTCCTCCTCAGACTCCACCTCTGCCTCCTCAGAAGCGGACTCCTCCTCTGAATCCATTTCCTTGCCAACAAACGCACGTGCCTTGCCAGATGAGCTCTTCTTGTGTGATGAAGACTTTGAGGAAGACTTGGAAGAAGACTTTGTGTATTTCTTCTTCT
Organism: Triticum urartu; assembly: GCF_003073215.2. NCBI lineage: Eukaryota > Viridiplantae > Streptophyta > Magnoliopsida > Poales > Poaceae > Triticum > Triticum urartu. The sequence goes on from NC_053023.1 coordinate 144,052,517, forward strand.
TCTTGTCGTCAGAGTCATATTCCTTGCTCTTCTTCTTCTTTCTGTTCTCATTGTACCACTGTGGAAACTCAGAGATGAAGTGTCCAGTTTTCTTGAACTTGTGGCATGTTTTCTTCTTGTAGTCATGAGCAGAAGCTTCATCATTCCTTGAGCTTGATCGTGAAGACTTTCTGAAGCCTTTCTTCTTGGTAAATTTTTGGAACTTCTTCACTAGCATTGCAAATTCCCTTCCAATGTCTTCAGGATCATCAGAACTGCTGTCAGATTCTTCTTCAGATGAGGAAATAGCTTTTGCCTTCAAGGCACGAGTTCGCCCATAGTTTGGACCGTAGATATCTCTTTTCTCAGAAAGCTGAAACTCATGTGTGTTGAGCCTCTCAAGTATGTCAGATGGATTGAGTGCCTTGAAATCAGGACGTTCTTGAATCATCAGGGCTAGGATGTCAAACAAACTATCAAGTGATCTCAGCAGCGTCTTGACGACTTCATGTTTGGTGATCTCAGTAGCGCCGAGGGCTTGAAGCTCATTTGTGATGTCAGTGAGTCTGTCAAATGTGTGCTGGACATTCTCATTGTCATTTCGCTTGAAGCGGTTGAAGAGATTGCAAAGGACACTGATTCTTTGATCTCTCTGGGTTGAGATGCCTTCATTGACCTTGGAGAGCCAGTCCCAGACCAGCTTGGATGTCTTCAAAGCACTCACACGGCCATACTGTCCTTTGGTCAGATGACCACAGATGATGTTCTTGGCAGTAGAGTCCAGTTGAACGAATTTCTTGACATCAGCAGCAGTGACACCTTCTCCAGCCTTGGGAACGCCGTTCTCGACGACATCCCATAGGTCGACGTCAATGGCTTCAAGATGCATATGCATCTTATTCTTCCAGTAGGGATATTCAGTTCCATCGAAGACGGGGCACGCAGCGGAGACTTTAATTATCCCTGCAGTCGACATAGCTAAAACTCCAGGTGGTTAAACCGAATCACACAGAACAAGGGAGCACCTTGCTCTGATACCAATTTAAAGTGCGTTATATCGACTAGAGGGGGGGTGAATAGGCGATTTTTATGAAAGTCTTGAAAACGTGGAAGTTATGAAGACAAACAGTAGAGATATGCCTATTATTATGCAGCGGAAGTTAGACTACACTAGGCAAGCCATGGTCAAGTATCAACAGAGTGAAAGCACAGTGACAAATAGCTGTAGTGTAATTAGGATCAGGTAGGAAGATACTATGAAGCCAAACAGATCATACACTCACGTTGTGAAGACAAAAGATAGAACAGACATGCAATGACTTCACAATGAGTGATCAGTAAGTAAAAGGAAGTGAAGATGAAACCATTGACTCGTTGAAGACAATGATGTGTTGGACCAGTTCCAGTTGCTGCGACAACTGTACGTCTGGTTGGAGCGGCTAGGTATTTAAACCTTAGGTCACACAGTCCCGGACACCCAGTCCTGAACATGCAGCTCAGGACACCAAGTCCTCACCATATTCTCCTTGAGCTAAGGTCACATAGTCCTCGCCCAATCACTCTGGTAAGTCTTCAAGGTAGACTCCCAAACCTTCACAGACTTCGTTCACTGGCAATCCACAATGTCTCTTGGATGCTCTGAACGCGACGCCTAACCGTCTGGGGATGCACAGTCCTCAAGTGTAATAAGTCTTCAGATCACACAGACAAGAAGACTTAAGTGATGCCCAATGTTCTCTGGCTCTGGGTGGTTAGGGCTTTATCCTCGCAAGGAATTTTCTCTCAAAGGCTTCGAGGTGGGTTGCTCTTAAACGACAAAAGCCGTGCACTGAAATCTGAGCAGCCAACCGTTTATGGTTGTGGGGGGTGGGCTATTTATAGCCACTTGGCAACCCGACCTGATTTGTCCGAAATGACCCTGGGTCACTAAGGAACTGACACGTGTCTCAACGGTAAGATTTCAAAATCTCATGGCAACTTTACTTGGGCTACAAGCAAAGCTGACTTGTCCGGCTCTGGACAAGATTCGCTCTCATTGTCTTCACTCGAAGACATAGGTTTTTGGTTTAGGCATCACTTCAGTCATTCTGACTGGTTCTCCTGGACCCCACTTAACAGTACGGTGGTTCCTATGACTCAACACAAAAGAAAAAGAACTACGAAAGATCTAAGTCTTCGAGCTCTATAGGCTTCATAACGTGTCTTCGACTGCCTTGACCTTCTCCGGGTTGGCCTCGATGCCCCTGTGGGATACGAGGAAACCCAGGAGCTTGCCCGAGGGGACTCCAAACACGCACTTCTCCGGGTTGAGCCGTAGGTCCACTTCGTTGAGGCTCGCGAAGGTTTCTTCTAGGTCCTGTATCAGGGTTCTTGCCTCACGAGACTTCACCACAATGTCATCGATGTAAGCTTCAGCATTCCCCCCAAGCTGTCGGCCTAAGGCGATGTGCATCAGCCGCTGAAAGGTCGCGCCTGCTTTGCGCAAGCCAAACAGCATGCACGTATAGTAGTACACTCCACACGGGGTCAGGAAAGCCATCTTCTCCACGTCTTCTACCGCCATCTTGATCTGGTGATAGCCCGAGAAGGCATCTAGGAAGCACAATAGGTCACACTCTGCGGTGGAGTCGACTATCTGGTCAATGCGGGGGAGCGGAAATGGATCCTGCGGGCAGGCCTTGTTGAGGTTGGTGAAGTCGACGCACATGCGCTCCTTACCTCCCTTTTTCGGCACAACGGCCGGATTAGCCAGCCAATCAGGGTAGCGGACCTCGCGGATAACTCCTGCCACTTCTAGCTTCCGGGTCTCTTGAACGATGAAAGCATGTTTCTCAGTAGACTGCCGCCTTGCCTTCTGCTTCACGGGGCGCACATTGGGGCACACGTTGAGGTGATGCTCAATCACTTCCCTTGGGACCCCTGCTAACTGATCAGGTTCCCACGCGAACACCTTCTTGTCGCACGAAGGAACCTGATCAGGGCTTTCTCTTGCTCGGGCTCGAGGTTGGCCCCTATGGTGAAGGTGGCACTAGCGGACCCGTCCTCATCGACTGGTACCTGCTTGGTTTCCGCCTTGTCTTGGATGAACAACTGCTTCTTTTTAGCCGGCGCAGCCCCCTTGGGCTCAAGGGCGTCGGTGCCAGTGGGCTACGGCACCGTGGCCGCCCTGAAAACAAGCCGGAGCACCTGCAGTGCATCCCTTGTGTCTCCTGACACGGTGAGGACACCGCTGCTCCCAAGCATCTTCATGAGGTTGTACGCCGGGTGAGTTGCTGCCATGAACCGAGCCAAGGCCGGATAGCCGAGGATGGCGTTGTAGGGGAGGCCAATGGGGGCGATGTCGAAGTCGATCAGCTCCGTGCGGAAGTTGTCGCAGGTGCCGAAGGTCACTGGGAAGCGGATCTATCCCAAGGAGGCGGTGGAACCGGCTCCGACGCCCGAGAAAGGCCTGCTGGGTTGGAGCCGCTCCAGCGGCACGCGGAGGAGGCTGAAGGCCTCCACCGAGAGCACGTTGAGGCCGGCACCACCGTTGATGAGGGTCCTGGTGACGGCCACTTGGCAGATGGTGGGGGTGCACAGCATCGGGAGCGCGCCCCAACCAATGGGGTTGAAGGGGTGGTCCTCCGAGTCGAAGGTTAGATCGGCCTCGGGCACCACCCAGCCCGGGGGGCTTCTCGGCACTTGGAGGCAGTGCTGATCCGGCGGGTGAACAACTTGACGTGATGGCTCGAGGGTGGTGCCTGGGAGCCACCCAGGAGAGCTACGACGACGGGAGGCGCTGGTGCGGCGGAACGGGCGAGGAAGAGGTCGCACAGCTCCTCCCAGGATATGACAGAGGCCGTCGGCAGGTGGAGGAGCCACGCGCGCGGGATGCCGGTGAGGGCCATGGGTAACCAGTTGGCCATCACCCGGTCGTCGCCCCCGGCTCTGAGGACGGCCTCCTCGTATGCCAGCAGGAAAGTCATCGGGTCCGTCGCACCGTCGTAGCGCGGCGGCGTCTCGGGCCTGAACTTGCGCGGCCACTGCACATGTCGCAAGGCGGGGGCCAAGGCCTGGAGCCCCCTAGCCCCAGTGTCGACGTCCGTTGCTGGAGCGGGCGGAGCGTTGTCCGCCATGAGGGCAGGATGCGATGTTGGGGGAGAGCGGGTCGTCAGGAGGGAGGACTCCGGCACACCCCTACCTGGCGCGCCAAATGTCGGATTTCGGGTTCGGGCAGACCCTTGAGGTTGGAACACTGGGGTGCGCGTGGAGATCTCTCCCCTACCGATCTACGTCCGGTCTCCCCGCGTGATCTAAGTTGGAAACAACGAACAACACAAGGGACACGATGTTTATACTGGTTTGGGCCACCGTTGTGGTGTAATACCCTACTCCAGTGTGTGGTGTGGTGGATTGCCTCAGGGGGCTGATGACGAATAGTACAAGGGAAGAACAGCCTCACGAGAGGTGTTCTTGAGCTGGTGCGATGAACTGCTAGGGTGAGTTCAATCGCCTCTCTCTCTCTCTCTGCTAGGGCTCTACCAGATTTCTGGCGGTCCCCCTACTCTGTGGTGGCTAGCCCTATTTATAGAGGCCCTCGGCCTCTCCCCAAATAATGAACGGGAAGGGCGCCAACACTTGGCCATTTTGAAGGGGAACATATAGTACAAGTTATCCTGACCAAAGGTGGTCTTCGGCTGCCAAAAGTACTGGTGATGACGCCGTCTTGGGCTCCATGGTGACCTCCCTCCTGCCGCTCTGCTGGTCTTGGTCTCGTTGCACCAGAATGGTAACCTTTGCCCGATGCCTTGGCCTGCGCTTGCCCCCTTTGCACCAAAGGGGAAACAATGACACTGCGTAGGCCGGTGCCCGCCTGGCGCCCACCTGGCCTCGATCGTCATGGCTTGCGTCACGGGTTCCTCGTGAGGTACCCCTGCCTTGATCTCTCCGCCTCCTCGCGAGCCTGCCGGATGAGGCCGCCTCTGAGGAAGCTTCCTGTCGTCCGCCCCGCGAGGCTTGGCCCCTCGCGAGGGTCTTGAGCTTGAGCTGATGAATATGGGCCGCGCTGGGCCCCCACTTGAGCCACGCTGCAGGCCGCAGGCAGGCAAGTCTGGGGACCCCCGTTCCCAGAACGCCGACAACCGTGAAGAAGAATTACCTAGTAAGGATGAAATTATTGGTCTTGCTTCTATTGCCGTACCTCCTAGTGATCCTTTAGAACAATATTTGCTAGACCATGAAAATGATATGTTTATGAATGAAAGAAGGGAATTAGATGAAGTATTCTTTAAACAGGAACCTATTATGAAAAACAATTTACCTGTTGAAATCCTAGGGGATCCTCCTCCACCCAAGGGTGATCCTGTGTTTGAGCTTAAACCGTTACCTGATACTCTTAAATATGATTATCTTGATGAGAAAAGGATATACCCTATTATTATTAGTGCTAACCTTTCAGAGCATGAGGAAGAGATATTATTGAAAACTTTGAAGAAGCACCGCGCTGCTATTGGGTATACTCTTGATGATCTTAAGGGCATTAGTCCCACTCTATGTCAACATAAAATTAATTTGGAAGAAGATGCTAAACCAGTTTGCGGTCATCAACGCCGTCTGAATCCTAAAATGAAAGAGGTGGTAAGAAAGGAGATACTAATGCTCCTTGAGGCAGGTATAATTGATCCCGTTGCTGATAGTAAGTGGGTAAGTCCTGTCCATTGTGTCCCTAAGAAGGGAGGTATTACTGTTGTTCCTAATGATAAAGATGAATTGATCCCTCAAAGAATTATTACTGGTTATAGGATGGTAATTGATTTCCGCAAATTAAATAAGGCTACTAAAAAATATCATCACCCCTTACCTTTTATCGATCAAATGCTAGAAAGATTATCCAAACATACACATTTTTGCTTTCTAGATGGTTATTCTGGTTTCTCTCAAATACCTGTGTCAGCCAAAGATCAATCAAAGACTGCTTTTACATGCCCTTTTGGTACTTTTGCTTATGGACGTATGCCTTTTGGTCTATGTAATGCACCTGCTACCTTTCAAAGATGCATGATGGCTATATTCTCTGACTTTTGTGAAAACATTTGTGAGGTTTTCATGGATGACTTTTTTGTCTATGGATCTTCTTTTGATGATTGCTTGAGCAACCTTGATCGTGTTTTGCAGAGATGTGAAGAAACTAATCTTGTCTTGAACTGGGAAAAGTGCCACTTTATGGTTAATGAAGGTATTGTCTTGGGGCATAAAGTTTCCGAAAGAGGTACTGAAGTTGATAAAGCCAAGGTTGATGCTATTGAAAAGATGCCATGTCCCAAGGACATCAAAGGTATAAGAAGTTTCCTTGGTCATGCTGTTTTTTATAGGAGGTTCATCAAGGACTTCTCAAAAATCTCTCGGCCCCTGACTAATTTATTACAAAAAGATATACCATTTGTCTTTGATGATGATTGTGTAGAAGCATTTGAAATACTTAAGAAAGCATTGATCTCTGCACCCATTGTTCAGCCACCTGATTGGAATTTACCCTTTGAAATTATGTGTGATGCTAGTGATTATGATGTAGGTGCTGTTCTAGGACAAAGAGTTGATGAGAAACTAAATGTTATTCAATATGCTAGTAAAACTCTATACAATGCTCAAAGAAATTATGCTACTACTGAAAAAGAATTCTTAGTAGTTGTATTTTCTTGTGATAAGTTTAGACCTTATATTGTTGATTCTAAAGTAACTATTCACACTGATCATGCTTCTATTAAATATCTTATGGAAAAGAAAGATGCTAAACCTAGACTTATTAGATGGGTTCTCTTGCTACAAGAATTTGATTTACATATTGTTGATAGAAAAGGAGCTGAGAACCCCATTGCAGACAACTTGTCTAGGTTAGAAAATGTTCTTGATGACCCACTACCTATTGATGATAGCTTTCCTGATGAGCAATTAAATGTCATAAGTACTTCTCATACTGCTCCATGGTATGCTGATTATGCTAATTACATTGTTGCTAAGTTTATACCACCTAGTTTCACATACCAGCAAAATAAAAAGTTCTTTTATGATTTGAGGCATTACTTTTGGGATGACCCACATCTTTATAAAGAAGGAGTAGATGGTGTTATTAGACCTTGTGTACCTGAGCATGAACAGGAACAGATCCTACGCAAGTGTCACTCCGAAGCATATGGAGGACACCATGCTGGATATAGAACTGCACATAAGGTACTGCAATCTGGTTTTTATTGGCCTACTCTCTTCAAGGATGCCCGTAAGTTTGTCTTATCTTGTGATGTATGTCAAAGAATTGGTAATATTAGTAGACGTCAAGAAATGCCTATGAATTATTCACTTGTTATTGAACCATTTGATGTTTGGGGCTTTGACTATATGGGACCTTTTCCTTCCTCTAATGGTTATACACGTATTTTAGTTGCTGTTGATTACATTACTAAGTGGGTAGAAGCTATTCCAACTAGTAGTGCTGATCATAACACTTCTATTAAAATGCTTAAAGAAGTTATTTTCCAAGGTTTGGAGTCCCTAGATATTTAATGACTGATGGTGGCTCACATTTTATTCATGGTGCTTTCCGTAAAATGCTTGCTAAATATGATGTTAATCATAGAATTGCATCTCCTTATCACCCTCAGTCTAGTGGTCAAGTAGAATTGAGTAATAGAGAACTCAAATTAATTTTGCAAAAGACTGTTAATAGGTCCAGAAAGAATTGGTCCAAGAAACTTGATGATGCATTATGGGCCTATAGAACCGCATATAAAAATCCTATGGGTATGTCTCCGTACAAAATGGTCTATGGAAAAGCATGTCACCTACCTCTCGAACTAGAACACAAGGCTTATTGGGCTATTAAAGAACTTAATTGTGATTTTAAACTTGCTGGTGAGAAGAGGTTATTTGATATTACCTCACTTGATGAATGGAGAACTCAAGCCTATGAAAATGCCAAGTTGTTTAAAGAAAAAGTTAAAAGATGGCATGACAAAAGGATACAAAAGCGTGAGTTTAATGTAGGTGATTATGTATTGCTATACAACTCTCGTTTAAGATTTTTTGTAGGAAAACTTCTCTCTAAATGGGAAGGTCCTTACGTTATCGAGGAGGTCTACCATTCCGATTGCATAAAAATCAACAACTTCGAAGGCACAAATCCGAAGGTGGTGAACAGTCAAAGAATCAAACATTATATCTCAGGTAATCCCATAAATGTTGAAAGCAATGTTATTGAAACCGTAACCCCGAAGGAATACATAAGGGACACTTTCCGAAACGTTTCAGAATCCGAAAAGGAATAGGTATGTGGTACGGTAAGTAAACCGACTCCAAAATAGTTTTTAAGGCAATATTTCTCCATTTTGGAATATTTAGAAAAATAGAAAAATAAGCAGCAGTCCAGAAAGGACACGAGGGCTCCAGGAGGGTGGAGGGCGCGCCCTACCCCCTGGGCGCGCCCCCTACCTTGTGGGCACCTCGTGTGCTCTCCGGACTCCGTTTTCTTACATGACATGTATTTTGGTCGGTAAAAATTCGTTATATAATCTCCCGGGGCTTTTGACTCCCGTATCACGCAAAAATCTCCTATCTTTGTTTCGAGCTGTTTTCCGTCAGGGTTCTCAAGGCCAGGCACTATGTCGTCTCCCTCCTCCTCCAACCATGAGGGCAATGATGCTTGGCTAATGAAGATAGAGCTGAAGAGAGAAGAACCTATGGAGATCAACAAGGATGAAGGGATCAAGAAGGCCATGGAAGACCAAGTTCCAGCAATAGAGGACACCCTTCAACTGGATCACAATCTTCTTACGCCAACAGAAATCGAAGCTTTCAAGATGATTTAGTTGGCTCGTATACAAAATAAGTATCTCACACGTGAAAATATTTTGTTGAAGGATAAAATCATCGCACTCAAGGGTATTATCCGCAAGCTAGAAGACCTCCTACGCTCGATGTGTGACTATCCATCATCAACAACTCCACCTTCTTCACCAACAAAGAAGAATTGAGTATCTGGTATGGGCACTCCACTTGGCAACTGCCAAGCTTGGGGGAGTGCCCCGGTATCGTATCACCATCACTTTTATCTTTACCGTTTTTCTTAGTTCGATCCTTTTGATAATATCTTGATCTAGTAGAATAGAAGTTTTTAGTATGATCTAGTTGTGAGTTTTGCTTTATTATCCTTCTATGTAATCGAGTCCGTGAGCTATATAATAAAGATTAGTGTTGAGTCAAGGGCTTGATTATTTTGCCACGATCCTAAGTGAATAAAGGAAAAGAGAAAGAAATAAAAAGAAACAAAGAGATCATGTGAATCTTATGGAGAGTAATGAGCTCACATAGAAAGAGTATGATGAATAAAAGTTGTTGAGAGTTGACAAACAGAGTTTTGGTCATCATTGCAATTAATAGGAAGTAATAAAGAAAGAGAGGTCTTCGCATATAAATATACTATCTTGGACATCTTTTGTGATTGTGAGCACTCATTAAAATATGACATGCTAAAGAGTTGACATTGGACAAGGAAGACAACGTAATGGGTATGTTTTCTTACATCTGAGATAAATTATATTGTCTTGGATCCTCTAACATGTTGATCTTGCCTTTCCCCCTCATGCTAGCCAAATTCATTGCACCAAGTAGAGATACTACTTGTGCTTCCAAATACCCTTAAACCAGTTTTGCCATGAGAGTCCACCATACCTACCTATGGGTTGAGTAAGATCCATCAAGTAAGTTGTCATCGGTGCAAGCAATAAAAATTGCTCTATAAATATGTATGATTGATTGGTGTGATAAAAATAAGCTTTATACAATCGTGTGATATGGAAGTAATAAAAGCGACAGACTGCATAATAAAGGTCCGTATCACAAGTGGCAATATAAAGTGACGTTCTTTCGCATTAGGATTTTGTGCATCCAACCATAAAAATGCATGACAACCTCTGCTTCCCTCTGCGAAGGGCCTATCTTTTACTTTTATCTCCTATACTGCAATAGAGTCATGGTGATCTTCACCGTTCCTTTTTACATTTTATCCTTTGGCAAGCACAATATATTGGAAAGATCTTGGCATATATGGCTAATTGGATGTGAGTTTTCATGAACTATTACTGTTGACATTATCCTTGAGGTAAAACGCCGGGAGGCAAAACTATAAGCCCCTATCTTTCTCTGTGTCCGATTAAAACTCCATACCCATAAGTATTGCGTGAGTGTCAGCAATTGTGAAAGATTATATGATAGTTGAGTATGTGGACTTGCTGAAAAGCTCTTATACATTGACTCTTTCCTATGTTATGATAAATTGCAATTGCTTCAATGACTGAGATTATAGTTTGTTAGTTTTCAATGAAGTTTACGATTCATACTTGATATTGTGATTGAATTATTACTCTAGCATAAGAAATCATATGATAAGAATTATATAAGTTGTTTTTCTGAGAATGATCATGATGCCCTGATGTACGTATTTTATTTTTATCGACACCTTCATCTCTAAACATGTGGGCATATTTTTTGATTTCGGCTTTCCACTTGAGGACAAGCGAGGTCTAAGCTTGGGGGAGTTGATACGTCCATTTTGCATCATGCTTTTATATCAATATTTATTGCATTATGGGCTGTTATTACACATTATGTCACAATACTTATGCCTATTCTCTCTTATTTGACAAGGTTTACATAAAGAGGGAGAATGCCGGCAGCTGGGATTCTGGCTGGAAAAGGAGCAAATATTACAGACCTATTTTGCACAGCTCCAAAAGTCCTGAAACTTCACGGGTGATGTTTTCCAAATATATAAAAAACATTGAGCGCAAGAACTTCACCAGGAGGGCCACACCCTTCCCACGAGGGTGGGGGCGCGCCCTACCCCCCTGGGCGCGCCCCCTACCTCGTGGGCCCCCTGGTGGCCCTCCGGTGACCATCTTCTTCTATATGGACTCTTTCGATGGGAAAATAATGATAAGCCATCTTGTCGGTGTCAAAACCGGCGGATCTCGGGTAGGGGGTCCCGAATTGTCCGTCTAGGCGGGTGGTAACAGGAGGCAGGGGACACGATGTTTTACCCAGGTTCGGGCCCTCTTGATGGAGGTAATACCCTACGTCCTGCTTGATTGTTCCTGATAATATGAGTAGTACAAGAGTAGATCTACCACGAGATCAGAGAGGCTAAACCCTAGAAGCTAGCCTATGGTATGATTGTTGTTGTTTGTCCTACGGACTAAACCCTCCGGTTTATATAGACACCAGAGGGGGCTAGGGTTACACGGAGTCGGTTACAAGGAAGGAGATCTACATATCCGTATTGCCAAGCTTGCCTTCCACGCCAAGGAGAGTCCCATCCGAACACGGGACGAAGTCTTGAATCTTGTATCTTCATTGTCCAACAGTCCGGCCAAAGGATATTATCTGGCTGTCCGGATACCCCCTAATCCAGGACTACCTCAGTAGCCCCTGAACCAGGCTTCAATGATGATGAATCCAGCGCACAGATTGTCTTCGGCATTGCAAGGCGGGTTCCTCCTCCGAATACTTCATAGAAGATTTTGAACACGAGGATCGTGTCCGGCTCTCCAAAACAAGTTCCACATACCACCGTAGAGAGAATAATATTTCCACAAATCTAATCTGCTAACGTACCCCGTAGCGTGACATCACACCACAGCCAGGTCTTTATTCGAATCATTTTTCATAACCTATCTCAGCGTGTTTTGCGAGGCGGTTTCCTTGGCACGTCTTATCGAAGCAGAGATCGTGTCCCCTTATTACGGGATTCCCATCAATATGGACGTGGGTAACCCAATCGTGCCATCAATTACGGTGCTTGGGGGATAAGCGCGTTTTACCATGCTGGTGGGGGCGCATAGTTTCGTCCGCCCTTATAAAGGGGTAACGTTTCACCTTTTTCTACCCACGCCTTCTTCCTCCTTGCTCATCCATTCTCGCGCACTCGAGCTCCAGCGCCCAAGTCCACATCCTTATCCTCAACTCTCTCCAAACATGTCCGAAGCGGGAGGCAAGTGGATGGTCTCCTCCGTCATGAAGGGACACATCAAAAAACTACGTGGGGCCGGATACTTAGCCGCGGATATCGCGCACCGGCTGCCAGCTGCGGGGCAGATCGTCCCTACCCCGGAACCTTACGAAAGGGTGGTTTTCCTCCCTCACTTCGTCCGCGGACTGGGGTTTCCCCTCCATCCATTCATCCGTGACCTTATGTTCTATTATGGGCTGGACTTTCATGATCTGGCCTCGATTTCATCCTCAACATCTCGGCATTCATCGTTGTGTGCGAGACTTTCCTCCGCATCCGGCCCCACTTCGGCCTGTGGCTGAAGACCTTCAATATCATGCTGAAGGTAGTAGGCGGCCAACAAGCGGAATGCGACGGAGCCATGGTGAGCAAAATTCCCAATGTTACATGGCTCGAGGGCTCCTTCGTGGAGACCATAAAGGGGTGGCAATCGGGGTGGTTCTACATCACCGAGCCGCGCGACACCAACTGGGTGGCGGCCCCCGAGTTTTGATCCGGAATCCCCACGCGGCTCACTTCCTGGAAGGAGAAGGGCCTGTCCTGCGGCTCATAGGTGGAGCTGGACGGACTCCAGAAGTGTATCCGGAACATGATAAGCAAGAAACTTAAGCTTGTCAACATAGTCCAGGTCATGCTCTTCCGCCGGATCCTCCCGTGTCAACAACGGGCTTTCAACTTATGGGAGTTTGACCCGGCCCAGCACCAGACTCTACGCGAGCTCTTTGACACGACGCATCAGGACGTCTGGAAGGTGCTGTTCAAGGGCGCCGAGGTCCCCTCTTCTCTTACCGAGGACCGCGGGCTAAGAGCGAAGCGTCCTGTGAATCCGGGAAGTTCTGTACATCTGGTAGGGTATTTATTTCCCATAGCTTAACCATGTGTGGGGTCTGAGCTCCCATGCCTTTGACAGGACTGGGTGGAGACATCGGAGCAGATTAACTGTCCGGCCCCTCTGCCCGAAGACCCTGCAGACGCTCTCCTGACGGAGATGCGGACTCCGGCTCCTTATGAGGTGTCGGAGAAGACCAAGAAGAAGGCCACGGGAACCCGAAAGAGTTCCTGGCACCAGGTGGTATCGGACAGATCGTCTGATAACTTCGAGACGCACTCCTCCCGTGAAAACGAGGAGGAGGAAGATGAAGATTCTCCCCCTCCAGCCGGGGGAGACAAGAAAAGGAAGGTCACCCCAACCGGGGAGGCCGAAGGGTCCAAGAAGGGAAGGACTCTCCTTCTAGACTGTTCCACCACCGCTGCCGACGGCGAAGACGAGTGGCTACTCAGGGCCAAGCCCCTGGCGAAGTCGTAAGTATTCAGATACCCGAGCAACTCATAGCATACTTTTGTTGCACTGCTTCTCCTAATGTCGAATATGATTATGCAGTCCGCCCCGAGCCCGTATCGACGTATCCTCGTCAGACGGTTCCTTGGACTCGTCGGATATGGATAGTGATACACTTCCAACCGCCTCCTCTCCTTGCCCTACGGACAATGTCGAGGTATTGTTTCAAGGGGCACCGAGCCAGGGGGAGATAGTCCCGAAGGCGCCTCAAGGCGACCTTCCGGACTCCAGGCGCAAAGGGAGCAAGACTCCCATGGGCTCCAAGTTCGGCCCTCAGCCGAACACCGCGCCGGAACCTCCAGTGGTTTCGGGCTCCGACAGGCGGCCCCCTTCCAAGAGATGCAAGCCGCCCATGCCGGTGACCTCTGTCCATCCAGAGGCACCGGACAACCTGCTGGGAGCGCTTCGCGGCGCTTCCATCGACGAAGAGCACCGCACTATTATGAGTGCGGTGATCAAGAAGGTTCAGTCCGCCAAGAGCGGACTGACTGAAGCCTGTGCCAGCCTTCTAACAGGCTTTGAGGTAAGCATTTAAAATATAGGAAAATATTACCGCATAGACAGTAGCCCCTGATGCTCTGTTTGGTGTTCACAAAGAAAAGCCGAATAGAGGATCAAATTATATCTGCAGGAGTCTAATAAGTATGTATGTATGCGTATGCAGGCTTCGCTGCTGACCTCAGCTGCACTGACTGCGGAGGTCATCGCACTGAAGAAGAACCTCGAACGGTCCGAGAAAGAGCTCGGCCTTGCCAAGAGGCAGCAAGAGGAGAACAAAGGTAAGTAATACCTTGTCTATATATATATATAAAGATGTGGTTGCAAAATGACAGGATCATCATGGATGTGCCAGGGGCCATGACCGAAGTGGCGACCCTGAAGCAAGCGCTGTCCGAGGCCGAAAATAGAGCAGCCAAGGAGCGCACCGAGCGGGAGAAACAAGAGGCACGGGTGGGCGAGGTGCAGCAAGAGCTCCAGGCTCTCGTGAAGAAGCACGAGACTTTGGAGCTTGACTCGAAGATGCGAGAGTCCGAGCTTGCCACGGCCCTCAAGAGCACCAAGCATGCCAAGGCTAAAGCCCAAAAGGCCCTCCAGGAAATTGAGGCGATGAGGAAGATAGCGGCGGGTAAGGCATTCAATATGAAAAGCAAGCATGTGAAAGTAAATTACTTGTTACTTACCCGAGTCCGGAGCTCTCCACGAGCATTCGCAGATTTGCCCCGCAGTGTGTCGGATGTCGCGAAGTATTACCAGGCCGAGGAGGGAAGCTCGACGAAGAAATTGTTCTGGTCTCACTATACTGGGACCGAACACCCAATTCCTGTGAGTGACCAGCTTAAGCAACTGGTCGAGCTGCACAAGGCGGCCGAATAGGCCATGAGGGGCCTTATAGTCCGGATGTGGCCTGGCGACTCCCTTCCCAACAGCTACTTCGGCCTGGTGAGGCGGCTTGTGGATGCCTGCCCACGGCTGGAAGTCATAAAGCGGTCCATCTGCATCGAAGGTGCACGTCGGGCTTTTGCCCGTGCGAAGGTACACTGGGCCAAGATGGACGCCGAGAAGCTGGTGAAGGAGGGGCGGCCGCGGGGCAAGGAGCATCGCCACCTCGAAATGTATTATGAGGGTGTCCGGAAGGGTGCCCGTCTTGTGGCGGACGAGTGTGCAAAGGATGTAATTTTTGAATGAACTTGCTCGTGTGATCCTGTATTATGAAAACTTGTTCATATGCGCTATGCAACGCTTATTTGAATTTAAAATATTACCTTCTGTGCGGTTGTTTATTAAATCTGAGAGATGGCCAGTCGTCAGCTTCTGCCCCCATGCCACGAGTGCTGGGGTGTTCGGGATAAATCTGAGCACTCTTTTCCCCATTGTTGGGTCCTTCGAGGGAGGTGCTCAGCACAACGAACAAGGCAATCGGACTATAATGCTTTATCACTCTCACTTAGCCATAGAAGTCTACAATTATAAATTTTGGCAAAGCCCCTAGTATTCGGAAGGCCGAATTCGGGGCGCTATACACGCCTTAAGCCGGACAAAGCCGACTCCTCGCTCTAAGGGGCATAAGTCTTTAGGGACTCGAGACCTCTTGAACAGTGACCAACTCTCGCCTTATCATGACAGTCAGTTTTAGCTTTCTCTACTGAAGTGCTTGCCTAGATGAACCGGGGCACAATCGCAATAGTTCTCCCAGTGCTACCTTAGCCGATATAGCGGAACGTAAGGTACCAAAACATGGGAGCCGGGCAAACCCAACTATTTACCCAAGACCTGATTCAGAGCTAATGCATATAATGCTATAAGTTTGGGGTGCCGCATTGTCAGAAGTGTTCGGACTTCTCACGCCATATTATGGGGTACGCTTAAGCCCCTGGCGTATTGGCCATACCAGAGTGTACGGGTGCTGAATATCATGAATGAACATATATATATATATATAAGAGAATAGAAAATGCGGTAATAGTCTAGTGCTATGCATTGTTTACTCAAAAAGGTGCGTCAAAGCAGAATGATGCAAGTAGTGCGATAAGAAAAAAGTAGGACTATTTGACATGTACCCTCCAAGGGCAAGCTGAGGAATGGTATTTAAAGCAAGTATTTCACTCGTCGTCAGAGACCACCTGAGAGTTCCATGGTGCGACGCAGTTTTCTGCCTCCTTGGTTGTTGCATTGTGTGTCCGGCAATCGTACTGCCGGACAGGGTTTCCAGAGAGTAAAGTCCTGAAAGAGAGAAAAATAACGGAGCGGGAAGCCTAGTGCGGTTGAGCCGCGTCTTGGGGCGTGCCGTAGTCGTGACCCCTCCCCACCTATGCCCATGGTATTTTCAATGCGAATTATGTACGTGTGGCACGGATTTCGCCATTTGGCTGGGACTGGGGTGGGGGCCGCATTGCTATGCGAGCTTGGAACGTGCCAGGCGGTCTTGTTGCCGATTACTCCGGGCATGCTTGAAGGTGTCCGGGTGTTTAATCGCCGAACTGGTGGATTGCCTTAAGAGGCTGCTTTGTTCTTCTGCTGCGAGGGCCCTAGTGTGCTCCTCCGTGTAGAGAGAGCGCTCTGTGTTTCCATTGACTGTGATGACCCCCCGAGGTCCTGGCATCTTGAGCTTGGGGTATGCATAATGTGGTACCGCATTGAATCTCGCAAATGCGGTTCGCCCGAGCAGTGCATGATAGCCACTGCGGAACGGGACTATCGAAGATTAACTCCTTGCTTCGGAAGTTACCCGGGGATCCGAAGACCACTTCCAGTATGACTGAGCCTATGCAATGGGCCTCTACACCTGGTATGACGCCTTTGAAGGTCATTTTTGTGGGTTTGATCCTTGAGGGGTCTATACCCATTTTGCGCACTGTGTCCTGATAAAGTAGGTTCAGGCTGCTACCGCCGTCCATAAGGACTCGAGTGAGGTGAAATCCGTCGATGATTGGGTCTAGGACCAGTGCGGCGAATCCACCATGACGGATACTAGTGGGGTGGTCCCTGCGATTGAAGGTGATTGGACAGGAGGACCATGGGTTGAACTTTGGGGCGACGGGCTCCAACGCATATATGTCCCTTAGCGTACGCTTCCGCTCCCTCTTGGGGATGTGGGTTGCGTATATCATGTTCACCGTCTGCACTTGTGGGGGGAACCTCTTCTTTCCTCCGGTGTTCGGCAGCCGGGGCTCTTCCTCGTCATCTCTATGTGGCCACTTATCTTTGTTTTCAGCATTTAACTTGCCGGCCTGCTTGAACACCCAACATTCCTTGTTGGTGTGGTTGGCTGGCTTGTCGGGGGTATCGTGTATTTGACACGGGCGATCGAGTATACGGTCCAAACTGGACGGGCCCGGAGAGCTTATTTTGAATGGCTTTTTCTGTTGATCGGGTTTAGAGCCTCTGAATCCGGCATTGACTGTCGTATCCTCGTTATTGTCGCTGTTGACGCGGCGCTTAAGTTTGTTGCGACGTGACCTGTCATTGCTATCCTTGGTATCTGAAGTACCATGGTTCTTTGATATTTTATTGCTGCGAGCCAGCTAGCTGTCCTCTCCCGCACAAAAGCGGATCATGAGTGTCGTGAGGGCTGCCATAGATTTCGGCTTTTCCTGGCCAAGGTGCCGGGTGAACCACTCGTCGCGGATGTTGTGCTTAAAAGCTGCTAGGGCCTCTGCATCCGGACAGTCGACGATTTGATTTTTCTTTGTCAGGAACCGTGTCCAGAATTGCCTGGCCGATTCCTATGGCTGCTGAATTATGTGGCTCAAGTCATCGGCATCTGGTGGTCGCACATAAGTGCCCTAGAAGTTGTCGAGGAATGCGGCTTCCAGATCTTCCCAACAACGAATGGATTCTGCTGGCAGGCTGTTGAGCCAATGCCGAGCTGGTCCTTTGATTTTAAGTGGGAGGTATTTGATGGCGTGTAGATCGTCACCGCGGGCCATGTGGATGTGCAGGAGGAAGTCCTCGATCCATACCGCAGGATCTGTTGTGTCGTCGTATGATTCGATATTTACGGGTTTGAAACCCTCTGGGATTTGGTGATCCATTACTTCATCTGTGAAGCATAGGGGGTGTGCGGCGTCTCTGTACTGAGCTATGTCGTGATGCAGCTCAAATGAGTCTTGTCCGCGGCGTTCGGCCCGGCCGGATGTACTTTTACTATATCCGACATGACGGTTATCGTCTCGCGTAGTGGCACGCCCTCGTGATTTGTAGATCAATCTTGCGTGTTTTGCTTTGTCCTCAAATACGTCTCGCGGGTCTAGCGTGTTTCCCCGTGCCTTGACATTTTTATTTGAGTGGCATCGGGGTGCGGGCTGAGCTTTTGGCTGAAATGCCTCTCTGTCGTAGCCACGAGGTGGCCGATCAGCCGCGTCATACGCTGGAGATGTAGGTTTTAATGCTTCCTCCTCCAGTCGGGGTAGCAACCTGCGCTTTGGGTAACTCTTGGAGGGGCGTTCGAGTTCATATTCCTCGGCCGCAAGGACTTCAGTCCATCTGTCAGCTAGCAAATCTTGATCAGCTTGAAGCTGCTGTTGCTTTTTCTTAAGGCTATTTGCCGTGGCTATAAGCCGGCACTTGAAGCGCTCTTGCTCGATGGGATCCTCAGGCACGGCAAATTCGTCATCGTCGAGGCTTGCCTCGTCTTTTCGGAGGGAGGCATGTAATTATCATCCTCCGCCTCTCCATCTGCCGCTCTCTCGGGAGGGCTGGCTTCTCCATCCTCCTGCTCTAAATCTTGCTGGAGGGGATTGTTGTCTTCTTTGGCACTGTCCAGAGTGCTATTATCTCCTGTGCCGGTATCACCTCTTTTGCTTTGGCGAGACTTAGAGCGGCGCCGCTGACGTCGGCGCTTGGGTTGTTTCTTGGAGGGGTCATCCTCTACTGTCCCGTCGCCATTGCCTTCTTTGGGTGTGTCCACCATGTATATATCATATGATGAGGTGGCTATCCAGTGCCCTATGGGCGGTGGTTCCTGTTCGTCTCCCGCATCATCGTCCGTACCGTCGATGTCTTCAGAGTCGAAGTCGAGTGTGTCGGTCAAATCGTCGACAATGGCTACTAAGTGGGTGGTGGGTGGGCGGCGAATTTCTTCGTCATCCGCATCCCAATCCAGCCGGACATAGTTCGGCCAGGACTCTCCTGACAAGGAGAGAGACCTTAATGAGTTCAGTATGTCGCCGAAGGGCGAGTGCTGAAAGATATCCGCGGAGGTGAACTCCATGATGGGCGCCCATTCGGATTCGATAGGCACGGGCGCATGCGGTTCGGAGTCCGTGGCCGGGGAAGAATCCGGCAGTTCAGCGTCACGGCTCCCGTGAAGGGTAAGGTCGATACTCAGCTCGATCGCCGCTGAGGATGCAGCCTCCGTGGCGGGGTCTATCCACCCGTCCATGGATGGGGCGATTGGCTCCGAATTGAGGGTCGGAGCGGTTGCCGGTGCGATCTCCTGAACACTGTCCGATGGTAGATCTAAATCATGCTCATCGTGATCGTGTGGCGCACTCGGAAGGAGAGTCCTTCCCTTCTTGGACCCTTCGCCCCCCAGTTGGGGCGGCCTTCCTTTTCTTCTCTCCCCCGACTGGAGGGGGAGCGTCTTCATCTTCCTCCTCGTCTTCATGGGAGGAGTGCGCCGAGGATTCCTCGGACGATGAGTCCGATATCACCTGGCGCCGGGAACTCTTTCGGGTTCCCTTGGCTTTCTTGGTCTTCTCCGGCACCTTGTAAGGAGCCGGAGTCAGCATCTCCGTCCGGAGAGCGTCTGTAGTGTCTTCGGGCAAAGGAGCCGGACAGTTAATCTGCCCTGACGTCTCCACCCAGTCCTGTCAAAGGCATGGAGCTCAGACCCCGCACATGGTTAAGCTAGGGGAAATAAATATCCTACCGGATGTATAGAACTCACCGAATGCGCTAGGCGCTTCGCGCTTAGCCCGCGGTCCTCGGTGAGAGAGGGAGGGACCTCGGCACCCTTGAACAGCACCCTCCAGACTTCCTTGTGCGTCGTGTCGAAGAGCTCGCTCAGAGTCTGGTGCTGGGCCGGGTCGACCTCCCACAAGCTGAAATCCCGTTTTTGACACGGGAGGATCCGGCGGAAGAGCATGACCTGGACTATGTTGACAAGCTTGAGCTTCTTGCTTGCCATATTCCGGATACATTTTTGGAGTCCGTCCAGCTCCACCGATGAACCCCAGGATAGGCCCTTCTCTTTCCAGGAGGTGAGCCGCCTAGGGATTTTGGATCGAAACTCGGGGGCCGCCACCCAGTTGGTGTCGCACGGCTCGGTGATGTAGAACCATGCCGATTGCCACCCCTTTATGGTCTCCACGAAGGAGCCTTCAAGCCATATAACATTGGGCATCTTGCCCACCATGGCTCTGCTACATTCTACTTGTTGGCCTTCCACCACCTTTGGCTTGATATTGAAGGTCTTCAGCCACAGGCCGAAGTGGGGTCGGATGCAGAGGAAGGCCTCACACACGACGATGAACGCCGAAATGTTGAGGATGAAGTTCGGGGCTAGATCACGAAAGTCCAGCCCGTAGTAGAACATAAGACCACAGACGAATGGATGGAGGGGAAACCCCAGTCCGCGGAGGAAGTGGTGGAGGAAAACTACCCTCTCGTGAGGTTCCGGGGTAGGGATAATCTGCCCCGCAGCGGGCAGCCGATGCGTGATATTCGCGACTAAGTATCCGGCCCCGTGGAGATTTTTGATGTGTCCCTCCGTGACGGAGGAAGCCATCCACTTGCCTCTCGCTCTGGACATGTTTGGAGAAGGTTGAGGAGAAGGATGTGGACTTGGGCGTTGGAGCTCGAGTGCGCAAGAATAGATGAGCAAGGAGGAAGAAGGCGTGGGTAGAAAAAGGTTAAACCGTATCCCCTTATAAGGGCGGCCAAAACTATGCGCCCCCACTAGCCTGTAAAACTCGCTTATCCCCCAAGCACCGTAATTGATGGCGTGGTTGGGCTACCCACACCCATATTGATGAGAATCCCGTAATAAGGGGGACACGATCTCTGCTTTGACAAGATGTGTCAAGAAACTGCCTCGCGTTATGTGCAGGGATAGTTAAAGGAAACGGTTCGAATAATCACCGGGCCATGGCATAATGTCGTGTTGCCAAAACATGTCAGCAGATTAGATTTGTGGAAATATTATTCTCTCTATGATGGTATGTGGAACTTATTTTGCAGGGTCGGACACTATCCTTGTATTCAAAATTTCCATGGTGTATTCGGAGGAGGAACCCGCCTTGCAATGCCGAAGACGACACTGCGCGTCGGACTCATCGTCATTGAAGCCTAGTTCCGGGGCTACTGAGGAAGTCCTGGATTATGGGGTCTCCGAACAGCCGGACTATATCCTTTGGCCGGACTGTTGCACTATGAAGATACAAGATTGAAGACTTCGTCTCGTGTCCGGATGGGACTCTACTTGGCATGGAAGGCAAGCTAGGCAATACAGATATGGATATCTCCTCCTTTGTAATCGACCTTATGTAACCCTAGCCCCCTCCGGTGTCTATATAAACCGGAGGGTTTTAGTCCATAGGACAACATACAATCATACCATAGGCTAGCTTCTAGGGTTTAGCCTCTCTGATCTCGTGGTAGATCAACTCTCGTAATACCCATATCATCAAGAATAAATCAAGCAAGACATAGGGTTTTACCTCCATCAAGAGGGCCTGAAGCTGGGTAAAACATCGTGTCCCCTGCCTCCTGTTACCATCCACCTTAGACGCACAGTTCGGGACCCCCTAGCCGAGATCCGCCGGTTTTGACACCGACAGCGCCACCGGGCTCCTAGCTGCGCTCGTGAAGGCCCTAGGCGACGTGGCATCTGCAATCGGTCAGTTAGCTGATACCGAGGGCCGTTCACTTCTTACCTCTGCCTTGGCGTAGGTGTGCGGCCATCTCTTCCTTCGTGACCCCAGCTTCGACCTGGCCACGCTATCCCAGCCGCTGGCCACGAGCCTGGGGGGGCGCGGCTGCTGAATGTGTGGCGGAGAAGGTCAAAGAGCTGGTGGAGGCGTTCATTCCGGCTGCTGATGATGCGTCTGAAGAGGCGGGAGCTGATGCCGGCGCATCCGGCGATGCCTGACCTGTTCCTGCTGAGGAGAATGCAAGTGCCTTGGGGAGGCGTGAGACTTGTTTGAGATTGAAGAACTTGAGCTTATTGTAATAGCTAGGCTTTGAATTCTGTGATTTCTGTGCTTGCTTCCATTCATGTTTGCTTAAGTGCTCTGCGTCGGCAGGGCCCAGCCCCGCGCATACCTCGATTGCCATTGAGCCCTCCGGGTCACCAGGGCAGGCTCAAGGAATGAGGGGCTACATGACTAGTGAGGCCCCTGGGTCGCGATGCCCAGGGGTCCTTCTTAATGCTCAAGCGACCCGTTTGCGTTCTGCGTTGGCAGGGCCCAGCCCCGCGCATACCTCGACCGTCGTTGAGCACCGGGCCCAAGGAGTGAGGGGCTATGTTGTTGGATTTCGGGTTCCGGCAGACCCTTAAGGTTCGAACTCTGGGGTGCGCACAGAGATCTTTCCACTACCGACTCGCGCTTTTATGGCTCGCAAGAAATCTAGGCTGGAAAGAAGAACACACAGAGGACACGAGGTTTATACTAGTTCGGGCCACCGATGTGGTGTAATACCCTACTCCAGTGTGTGGTATGGTGGATTGCCTCAGGGGCTAATGATGAACAATACAGGGGGAAGAACGGCCTCGCGAGAGGTGTTCTTGAGCTGGTGTGGTATGTGTACTTGGTCCGGGATCCCCTTCCCTCTATGGTGGCTAGTTCTACTTATAGAGGCCCTGGTCCTCTTCCCAAAATGTGAGCGGGAAGGGTGCCAACAATTGGCCATTTTGAAGGGGAACATCTAGTACAAGTTATCCTGACCAAAGGTGGTCTTCGGCTGCCAAAAGCACTGGTGATGACGGCGTCTTGGGCTCCATGATGACCTCCGTCCTGCCGCTCTGCTGGTCTTGGTCTCATTGCACTGGAATGGTAACCTTTGCCCGATGCCTTGGACTGTGCTTGTTCCCTTTGCACAGAAGGGAAACAAGGACACTGCACAGGCCAGTGCCCGCCTGGCGCCCGCCTGATCTCAATCGTCATGGCTTGCATCACGGGCTCCTCGCGAGGTGTCCCTGCCTTGATCTCTCCGCCTCCTCGCGAGCCTGCCTGATGAGGCTACTCCCGAGGAAGCTTCATCTCGTCCACCCTGCAGGGCCTGGCCCCTCGCGAGGGTCTTGAGTTTGAGATGATGAAGCTGGGACGCACTGGGGCCCCACTCGAGCCACGCCGCAGGCCGCAGGCAGGCAAGTCTGGGGACCCCCGTTCCCAGAACCCCGACAGTAGCCCCCGGGCCCGAGGCGCGCCAGGGCTGGGCCTAGCAGAGAAGCGAAGGGGCAAGCACGAAGCACCGCGGGCCCCAATAGCTTGCGGCCTTAGGCGCCGCGTGGCGACAGATTGGTCGTGGGCGTATGCGCTTCCCCACGACGCCTTGGCAACCGCACGACTTGGCAAGTCCCTGCATGCAGAGAAATGGGTCATGATTTCCTGCGATCGTGGTGGTCGGCGGTTGGCCTTCTCCAGCTATAAGTACGGGATTGTGCGAGCCTCGTTAGCGTATCCCTTCCTGCTACTCCTTTTCTTCTTCTTGGCTACTCGTCATTCCCATGGCTCCGCCGAAGATATTCTTAGCCGCGGAGAAAGGAAAAGCTCGTCCGGCAGGGCCAGAATCCCCACCGACCAAGCACGGCCGGGGCCGCCCTCGCAAGCACCCCGCGGTCCCCGTAGTGGCTTCTCGTGGCCATGGAGGCGGTTCCCTGCACGGTGGTGAGCGCTCGATTGCCGATGGGAGGCACGCCGTGGCCGCGAGGCCCCCCAGGCCACGCTTTCGCTCGGCGGAGGTGCTGCCGGAGTTCGTCGTGTGGTTGGCGGACCCGACCAGCACCTGGCTCCAGCTCCCCCGTTTCTTCGTAGGTGAACTTCCGTCTGACGCTTGGGGGGGCCTCTGGCTTCAGGCAGATGGTTGCTGCAGCAGGGCCTCCTGGGCTTCGCTGGAGGTCTCCACTTCTGGGGATGTGGTCCTGACCCGCGGCTGGCAAACGTTTGCCCGTGCACGCGGCCTGAGCCGGCGGTGCACCCTGCACTTCAAATTCGATGGCGATGCCACCCTCTATGTGAGGGTGTTCGGGGAAGACGGTCGCCGCGCTGGGTGCTGCCCCAAAGACGATGACCGCGGCCACCTGCCCAGCCCCGGTGCTGGCCAGGATGAAGACGGCGGGAGGCGTGTAGGCGGCGGTGCTTGGGGCTCGCCAAGATTTGGCGACTCCTTCTCAGGCAGAAGCTCCTCCAGTGGTGGCCGCGACCAGCCCCCGCGCCGTCGCGCCCGCCTGGGTGAAGGTAGTGGGTCAGCCCGCCGTCATGCCCCGGTGAAGTGAGAGGAGGGATTCGCCTAAGCCCCCAGAGGCAGCTCGAGCTTTCGCCGCAAGTTGGTGCCGAGCAAGTCATGCCCATTTTGTTTTTCTTCTTTCCCTGCGCAGAAAAAGAAGGTAGTATAGGGCCCTACGGGGGCGTGTTAGAACTGTTGCTGTTAATCATTGTGCTGCTTCCGCTATTTCTGCGTTATGTTTCCGCGCCGCATGCCCATGTGCGGGGATTATTTAGCTCAGTGGGGCTTGACGCGGTCCTCGCCTTCCGAGGCTGATGCCTCGCCGCGCGCTTCATGTCCTGCAAGGATTAGCAGGAGGAGTAGCCTTCGGTCTGGTTGCAAGGGCAGTCGGCCCAGGTCCCACGCTCGTGTCGTGATGCCCATGGGGCATGGACTGGGAGGGGTGCTCCCGCAATGGACCCGGACAGGAAAGCTTCAAACGATCGAGGCAGAAAACACTCGCGAGGGCGTCCGCGAACCTCCCTTGCGAGATTTGTGAGAGAAAACGAGGCAAGTGAGTGAAAAGGACAAAGAATCACAAGCCTGGGACGGCAACAACTCCAGTAAAACTTCAAACAGGATCGAACAAGCCAACTACAGAAAGCAAATGAAAAAGCCGCTTCCGACACCTATTCTAGTCTTCGACGTCTTCTCACCAGCGCGGAGCTAACTGCTGCCACTGGGCATGGGTGGGAGCCCCCGAGGCCCGAGGGCGGCACACCGGAGACTCCGGGGCGTGTACAACCCCACTCATTATTACGTGAGAGTGTCACGGGCGGCGAGCTTCACATGCATTGGCCTTCTTCATAGGCACCGGGCCTTTCCCAAAACACGGCAGCTTCACAGGCATTGGCCTTCTTCACAGGCACCGAGCCTTTCCCAAAACGCGGCAGCTTCACAGGCATTGGCCTTCTTCACAGGCACCGAGCCTTTCCCAAAACGCGGCAGCTTCACAGGCATTGGCCTTCTTCACAGGCACCAGGCCTTTCCCAAAATGCGGCAGCTTCACAGGCATTGGCCTTCTTCACACGCACCGAGCCTTTCCCAAAATGCGGCAGCTTCACAGGCATTGGCCTTCTTCACAGGCACCGGGCCTTTCCCAAAATGCGGCAGCTTCATAGGCATTGGCCTTCTTCACAGGCACCGGGCCTTTCCATAGGCGCTAGACCTCGCTCAGGGATAGAACCGCCAGAGATGTTGAATGTTCCACGCGTTCTGGACGGGTACCCCCTCCGTGGTCTCCAAGCGCGTGGAGCCAGGCCAGGAAACATGAACAACCTTGAATTGGCCCTCCCACATGGGAGAGAGCTTGTGCAGCCCCTCCCTGGAGAGAACCCGTCTGAGCATGAGGTCCCCTACCTCAAGAGTTCTGGGGCGGATGTTGCGGCAGTGGTATCGCCGCAGCGCCTGTTGATACCTTGCCGCTCGTAGCGCGGCTTCTCGACGGTGTTCCTCCACTAGCACGAGATCCATCCCCCGCATGGCATCCTGCTGCGTCTCGTCGAATGCCAGGACCCGCGTGGAGCGACGCCTGACCTTGTTAGGGAGGACAGCTTCTGCTCCGTAGACGAGGAAGAACGGGGTCTCACCAGTCGGCTTGGCCGCGGTTGTGCGGATAGACCACAGCACGGACTGGAGCTCGTCGTACCAGCCCCTGCAGCAAGCCTCTAGATTCTTCTTGAAGGTCCTAGCTTTGAGGCCCCTCAGGACCTCCGCGTTGGCTCGCTCGGCCTGGCCGTTGCTTCGGGGGTGCGCCACCGAGGAGTAGCATATCTGCGTTCCAAGGGTAGCACAGTACGTTTTGAAGAGATTAATGGTGAATTGCGAACCGTTGTCGGTGATGATGCGGTTAGGCACCCCAAACCAGCTCACGAGATCCTTGATGAACTTGACCGCGGAGCCTGCTGGGATGGTGCAGACAGCTTCAACCTCAGCCCACTTGGTGAACTTGTCCATAGTGACGTAGAGGTAGCGATAGCCCCCTGGCGCCCGAAGAACGGGCCCAGAATGTCTAGCCCCCAAACTGCAAATGGCCACGAGAGGGGTATAGTCTGTAGACCCCCCGACGACTGATGGATCTGCCTAGCGTGGAACTGGTAGGCCTCGCAAGCCTTCACCAGCTCAACGGCGGCGTTGAGTGTTGTGGGCCAGTAGAATCCACTGCGGAACGCCTTGCCGACGAGGGTTCGCGACGATGAGTGGTGCCCATAGTCTCCGCCGTGTATGTCCACCAGTAGCTCCTTCCCTTGCTCTCTGGAGATGCAACGTTGGGACACATCATTCGGTCGCTTCCGGTAGAGCTCCCCATCCTTGATGCAGTAAGCCGTGGCCTGCCACGCTACACGCTCTGCCTCCTCCTCGCTCTCCGGTAGGGTCCCTTGCATCAAGTAGTTCTTGAGCTCTGCGATCCAACACCCTTCCTGAGGCTGTAACGCCTGGAGCAGGCGTGCCCCTGAAGCCGGGCCGCAGGCTGGAGCTCCCGAGGTAGGCGGCTGAGGGAGCTCCTCCCTTGGTTGCGCCATGCTCGATAGTGACGGTGCCGCCGAGGGTTTGAAGAGCCGCTCCTTGAAGACGCCAGGCTCCAAAGGCAGCCGCCTGGATGCCCTCTTGGCAATGTCATCTGCCTCTTGATTAGTGCCGCGAGGCACATGCTGCAACTCCAGCCCCCAGAACTGCTTCTCCATCTTGCAAACCTCAACAAGGTAGGCTTCCATGTGCTCATCCTTTGGTTCGTATATCTTGTTGGAGAAGTTGACGAGGAGCTGCGAATCGACTATGATGATGAGGCGCTTTACCCCTAAGGCGATTGCGGCTTTCAAGCCTACTATCAGGACTTCGTACTCTGCTATGTTGTTGGAGACCTTTTCTCCGTGCTGGAAACAAAGTTGCATGGCGTAGTAGAGTTTGTCCTAAGTGGGGGATACGAGCACTGCGCCAGCTCCCGTGCCTGTCAGGAGAATGCCCCATCGAAGTACCTGACCCAGCCGTCTGGTGCCTCACTTCCTGGGGAAAGTGATCGGTCCTCGCCTGCCTCGAGACCCGGTGCTTCTTCCCATTCTGCCACGAAATCCGCAAGTGCGGCTCCCTTGATGACTCTGGTCGTACTGAATTCTAGCTGAAATGCCTGTAGTTCGATGTTCAATTCAACGACTCTTCCAGCTGAGTTGGGGCTCCTGAGTACCCTTTCCAAGGGGTATCCTGAGACAACTTTGATGGGATGGCCTTGGAAATAGTGTCGCAGCTTGCGTGAGGCCACTAATAGCGCGAGGAGTTTTTGAGGCATGGGGTACCGCGCCCTTGCATTCCGTAGCACCGTGCTGATGAAGTACACGGGATGCTCGACGAGGTTAGGGTGCTGGCGCAGCTTGCATCCTCCAAAGGTCGAGGCGTCTCCTGAGATGGTGGAGCCCCCAGTGCTTATTCGCTTGAAGAGGCCTCTCCTGCCCCGGGTGCGTTCTCCTGCTGCGGCTGTTCCACTCCGGCTGCGGTCGTGGTCCTCGCGAGGTCCTCTTGGCTTTGCTTTGCTTCAGTCCGGACGGTGGCTAAGGCCTTGGTCCGGTGCTCCTCCCTGACGCCACCAGGGCTGTGCTAGCGGAGTAGGGGGTGGCCGCAAGGTAGAGCACCAGGGGCTCCCATGGACGTGGAGCTACCATCACTGGTGGGCTAGTAAGGTACCTCTTGAGATCTTGGAATGCCTTGTTGGCCTCTTCAGTCCATTCGAAGGGGCCCTTCTTCTTCATCAACTTGAAGAAGGGCAGTGCTCGTTCCCCCAGCTTGGAGATGAAGCGCCCTAGCGCGGTTACACGCCCGGTGAGCTTCTGCATCTCTCTGAGGGTCCTTTGCGGGCTCATGTCTTCGATTGCTTTGACCTTCTCTGGGTTGGCCTCGATGCCCTTGTGGGACATGAGAAAACCCAGGAGCTTGCCCGAGGGGACCCCAAACACGCACTTCTCTGGGTTGAGCCGTATGTCCACTTCGTTGAGGCTCGCAAAGGTTTCTTCCAGGTCTTGTATCTGGGTTTTTGCCTCCCGGGACTTCACCACAATGTCGTCGACGTTAGCTTCAGCGTTCCTCCCGAGCTGCCGGCCAAAGGAGATGCGCATCAGCCGCTGAAAGGTTGCACCTGCGTTGCGCACCCCAAATGGCATGCACGTGTAGCAGTACACTCCACATGGGGTCAGGAAAGCCGTTTTTTCCACGTCTTCTACCGCCATCTTGATCTGCTGATAGCCTGAGAAGGCATCTAGGAAGCACAATAGGTCACACTCTATGGTAGAGTCGACTATCTGGTCAATGCGGGGGAGCGGATATGGATCCTGTGGGCAGGCTTTGTTGAGGTTGGTGAAGTCGACACACATGCGTTCCTTTCCTCCCTTTTTCAACACAACGACAAGATTAGCAAGCCAATCTGGGTAACGGACCTCGCGGATAACTCCTGCCGTTTCTAGCTTCCGAGTCTCCTGAACGATGAAAGCTTGTTTCTGAGCGGACTGTTGCCTCGCCTTCTGCTTCACGGGGCGCACGTTGGGGCACACGTTAAGGTGATGCTCAATCACACCCCTCGGGACCCCTGCTAACTGATTAGGTTCCCACGCGAACATATTCTTGTTCGCACGCAGGAACCTCACCAGGGCCTTCTCCTGCTCGGGCTCGAGGTTGGCTCCTATGGTGAAGGTAGCGTCAGTGGACCCATCCTCATCGACCGGTACCTGCTTGGTTTCCGCCTTGTCTTGGGTGAACAGCTGCTTCTTTTTAGCCGGCGCAGCCCCCTTGGGCTCAAGGGTGTCGGTGCTGGTGGGCTGCGCCACCGCGGCCGCCTTGAAGGCAAGCTTGAGCGCCTGCAGTGCATCCCTTGTGTCTCCTGACACGGTAAGGACGCCGCTGCTTCCGGGCATCTTCATGAGGTTGTACGCCGGGTGAGTTGCTGCCATGAACCGGGCCAAGGCCGGATAGCCGAGGATGGCGTTGTAGGGGAGGCCGATGGGGGCGATGTCGAAGTTGATCAGCTCTGTGCGGAAGTTGTCGTGGGTGCCGAAGGTCACCGTGAGGCGGATCTGTCCCAAGGAGGCGGTGGAACCGACTCTGACACCCGAGAAAGGCCTACAAGGCAGAAGCCGGTCTAGCGATACGTGGAGGACGCTGAAGGCCTCCATCGAGAGCACGCTGAGGCCGGTACCGTCGTCGGTGAGGGTCCTGGTGACGGCCACCTGGCAGATGGTGGGGGTGCACAGCATCGGGAGCGCGCCCGAACCGATGGGGTTGATGGGGTGATCATCCGAGTCGAAGGTGAGATCGGCCTCGGGCGCCACCCAGCCCGGGGGGGCTTCTCGACGCTTGGAGGCGGTGCTGATCCGGCGGGTGAACGGCTTGACGTGGCGGCTCGAGGGTGGTGCCTGTGAGCCACCCAGGAGAGCTGCGACGACGGGCGGCACTGGTGCGGCATAACGGGCGAGGAAGAGGTCGCGCAGCTCCTCCCATGAGGTCCCAGAAGCCGTCGGCAGTGGAGGAGCCATGCGCGTGGGTCACTGGCGAGGGCCATGGGGAACCAGTGGGCCATCAGTCGGTCATCGCCCCGGCTTTGAGGACGGCCTCCTCATACGCCAGCAGGAAAACCAGCGGATCCGTCGCGCCATTGTAGCGCGGTGGCATCTTAGGCTTGAATTTGTGCGGCCACTGCACCTGTCGCAAGGTGGGGGCCAAGGCTCGGAGCCCCCCGGCCCCAGTGCCAGCATCGGTTGCCGGAGCGGGCGGCGTGTTGTTCGCCATGGGGGAGAAATGCAATGTTGGTGGAGAGCGGGTCGTCGAGAGGGAGAACTCTAGCGCACCCCTACCTGGCGCGCCAAATGTCGGATTTCGGGTTCCGGCAGACCCTTAAGGTTCGAACTCTGGGGTGCGCACGGAAATCTTTCCACTACCGACTCGCGCTTCTATGGCTCGCAAGAAATCTCGGCTGGAAAGAAGAACACACACAGGACACGAGGTTTATACAGGTTCGGGCCACCGATGTGGTGTAATACCCTACTCCAGTGTGTGGTGTGGTGGATTG
This sequence comes from Triticum urartu, assembly GCF_003073215.2. Classification (NCBI taxonomy): domain Eukaryota; kingdom Viridiplantae; phylum Streptophyta; class Magnoliopsida; order Poales; family Poaceae; genus Triticum; species Triticum urartu. The sequence continues at coordinate 144,082,841 of NC_053023.1, forward strand.
CCTCAGGGGCTGATGATGAACAATACAGGGGGAAGAACGGCCTCGCGAGAGGTGTTCTTGAGCTGGTGTGGTATGTTCTACTTGGTCCAGGATCCCCTTCCCTCTATGGTGGCTAGTCCTACTTATAGGGGCCCTGGTCCTCTTCCCAAAATGTGAGCGGGAAGGGCGCCAACAATTGGCCATTTTGAAGGGGAACATCTAGTACAAGTTATCCTGACCAAAGGTGGTCTTCGGCTGCCAAAAGCACTGGTGATGATGCCATCTTGGGCTCCAAGATGACCTCCGTCCTGCCGCTCTGCTAGTCTTGGTCTCGTTGCATCGAAATGGTAACCTTTGCCTGATGCCTTGGACTGTGCTTGTTCCCTTTGCACCAAAGGGGAAACAAGGACACTGCACAGGCCGGTGCCCGCCTGGCACCTGCCTGATCTCGATTGTCATGGCTTGCGTCACGGGCTCCTCGTGAGGTGCCCCTGCCTTGATCTCTCTGCCTCCTCGCGAGCCTGCCTGATGAGGCTGCTCCTGAGGAAGCTTCCTGTCGTCCGCCCCGCAGGGCCTGGCCCCTCGCGAGGGTCTTGAGTTTGAGTTGATGAAGCTGGGCCGCACTGGGCCCCCACTCGAGCCACGCCGCAGGCTGCAGGCAGGCAAGTCTGGGGACCCCCGTTCCTAGAACACCGACATACGTGACTAGTGAGGCCCCTGGGTCGTGAAGCCCAGGGGTCCCCCTTGACGTACGAACGGCTCTCATGAGGGAGAACGAGCACCATACCTTGCTCACGAGCCTTCGCCTAGGATGGGGGCGCGAGAAAGCCAGGTGTCTGGGCACCTGGTAGGGTGGCGTCTGCCAGGCGTGACCTGAGCATAGCCCCCGTGCCTAGCCCCCCTCGCGATACCATTCCAAGGAGAAGTTGTGAGCGTCGTGAGCTGAAAAGCTCCCTCAGGTTGGTGCGACCGCTGGGGGCCGCCCTCAGTTGTTTATAACTAGCGCAGAGCATAGATCTACCACACTTGCGCGGAGTGTGGGCATAACCGCTCCTCGGTCATATCAGTCAGCGCAGAGCTTGGTGTTTCCACTGGTTCATGGGCACAACCGCTCCTTGGTCTTGCCAGCGCGGAGCTAAGCACTTCCACAGAGACTCCCGGGCGTGTACAGCCCGTCCGGACACGTGGCTTGCACGGCGGGACAGCTAGGGTGTATATTGGCCCTCCTCAGGACGAGCTGAACGACTCTGAGGAAGTTCTCGCGAGCTTACCATCACTCATGAGACCCTACCCTGAGGCGGGTTGCGCCTAAGTCTTCTTCTACAAAATGTGAAAAGAGATGGGTTGCCTAGACCTGCGCGGAATACATCTCCAAAGGGCATTGCATGAGAAGGCCGTGGCACCAACGACCCCAGGAGGTGACGTTAGCGGGACCGGCCCGTAAGACAGAGCTCAAGCGCTGGATTTATCGATGCTGCAGGGACAGACCCGAGCACAGACACCGTGCCCAGTCTTCTCATGCTATAGTCCAAAAGATAAACAACCGGCGCGCAGTTCCTGCGGGAGCGTGGCACCTGCCACGGGCCCCTACTTACCCACCAAAGATTAGGCCATGAGAGAACAAGGCACCAAGGACCACGGGAGGTGACGTCATGGGAATGGCTCGCGAGACAGAGCTCAGCCCTTGGGTTTAGCGACGCTGCAGGGATGGACCCGAGCACAGACGCCGTGCCAGTCCTTAATCATGGGGCGGTCGCGGGTGGGCTCACAAGGGCTCATGACCTTAGTGGCAGTGAGGGTGCCAACCATATAGATAATGTGAAAGGAAGCAACCAGTTCTGATTCATGCGCAAAAGAGACAGCTGTGGGGGTAAGCCCCCAGCAGCTCGAGGATGATGCAGCCCGAGGGGCGCCCTCGACAGAATACCTGAGACATCACCTGGTACTTGCCGCTGAAGAGGAGTTGGGGTAGCTGGAGACACGAGCCATGCAGGTTGCTCCTGAGGAGAGCTGAGCTCCCAAGGCCTAGGGGCTCCGGAGGCCCTCATTGGTCGCGGGGGTCCTGGTCCTGCTCCGTCAGGCCCGCCTGCCGCTGAGCCTCCTGAGCCCCCACGGCCTATTGTACGAAGTGCTGGTATGTGGCGGCCACGTTGCGGAGGCCAGAGGGGAAGGCCCTCCTCCAGCCAACTGCCATCGGCTGGAAGAGGCCCTGGGCGGCAGCCCTGTTGAGGCTCGGGATGTCGATGCAGACGCGAAACTGGTTGCTTGGGTCTTGAGTAGGTGGGTAAGGTTCCTTGGTAGCTTGGTCAATGGGGTCCTGAGCCCCCAGCATTATGAGGCTCACGCTAGGCTCATGACGACGCATGGCGGGGCGCGCTCGTGAGTGGTGCCCGGGCACGTCCCTCACGACCAGGTCCGGGGTCCCCCTGAGTGGAGCCCCCAAGCCCGTCCTGAGAGGGGCGCCGGGCGCGCCTCCCTATGCGAGGGCGGAAGGCGCCTCGTTAGCAGGCGCGGAGCTTGAGGTGGTGCCGTCGGGAGCCCCGAGGCCTGAGAGTCGGGCAGTTGCTTCTTCTTCTTGGGGGCGATCATCAGGGCGAAGACAGCTCCATCTCCGTCGGAGCTCTCGATCGCCACAGTCTGGTAGGCGTGCTCCAGAGAACGTACTGCTTCCTTCTCGTCGCAGGCGATCGTGATGACTCCGCCGCTTCTAGGCATCTTGAGGACGTTGTAGCCGTGATGGGTCGCCGCCATAAACATGGAGAGGTCCGGATACCCTAGGATGGTGTTGTACGGGAGGTTGATGTTGGCGACATCGAAGTCGATGAGCTCGGTGTGGTAGTTGTCGCGGTGGCCGAAGGTGACGGGGAGGCGGACCTGCCCCATCGGGAGGGTGGAGCCATCTGTGACTCCGTAAAATGGCTTGGTCACGTGCAACTGATCGTAGGGTACCTTGAAGAGTCTCGAAGATCTAAACGAAGAGGACGTTGAGCCCTGACCCACCGTCGATGAGGGTCTTGGTCATGCGGATGTTACTGATGGTCGGGGTGCAGAGCATCGGGAGAGTGCCTGGCGCGGCGGTGCACCTGAGCTGATCCTTGGGGTCGAAGGCGATGATCTTCTTGGCCCACCTGAGGTTGCACGCGGCGTCAAGCCTGGGGAGCGCCGTGTTCACCTCACGAGCGAACTGCTTGAAGATGCGGTGAGAAGCCGGAGCGTGGGCTCCTCCCAGGATGCACGCGACCCCGCGTGGCTCCTGCAAGCCCCCCGCTTCGTCTCCCTGGCGGTCGTCGTCGCTCCTTCTTGGCGGTGGTGGCAGCAGAGGCAGGCCCGCGTTGCCCTGAGGGCGACCCTCGCGAGGCTGGTCGCGCCAGGGGGCGTCACGAGGCTGCTCCTGCCAGCAGTCTTCACGAGGCTGATCACGCCATCCTTGGCGCGAGTTCCTGCCGTCCCAGTGTCCTCCGCCACGGCCTCCTCCATGGCCATACCCACGGTTGTCACGCTCAGGGCGCTGCCCGCCGTGCATCGCCCTGAGCTCTTGGCAGTTGTTGGTGTTATGGCTATGGACATCATGGAAGACGCAATACGGATGGTTGTCTCTTGGAGGGTCGTTGTAGCCGCAGTCGCACTTCACTTGTGGCTCCACGGCCAGCATGGCTGGTCCCTTGCGCTTTGCTTCATTAGCCTTGGTCTTCTTGTCGTCGGCCTCTGCCTTAGGCAGTTCCAGGAGGGAGAGGCGGCCTTCCTCTGCCCTGGCGCACTTCGCCGCGAGATTGAACATCTCGAGGGCCATGCACAGGTCCTCATGGATGGCAAGCTCCTCCTTCATCATGACGTCGCGGCCACCGTCGGATAACGCCAAGATGATGGCCTCGTCGGAGACCCTGGGGATCTTGAAGCTCACGGTGTTGAAGCATTGGATGTACTTCTACAGGGTCTCCCTAGGCTGCTGCTTCACGCGGCGCAGTTCTGCGGCCGCTGGAGCTCGGTCGCTGGTACCTTGGAAGTTGGCGATGAAGCGCTCACGAAGCTCCTCCCAAGAAGAGATGGATCCTAGAGGAAGGTTCAGGAGTCAGGAGCACACACCGTCCTTGAGGGCCATGGGGAACCAGTTCTCCATGACCTGCTCGGTGTCGTTCGCCGCCTCGATGCTGAGCTCGTAGAGCTGGAGGAGCTCTGCCGGGTCGGCAGTGCCGTCCTAACGCGGAGGCAGGTCCGGCTTGAACTTGCCGGGCCAGACGAAGCGCCGTAGCTCAGGAGCTACGGTGCAACATCCAGCCACGCTCATGATTGTTGGCGCCCCCTGCGCCTGCGGTGCTGGATCTTGGGGTGCGGGCGCCACCACCTCCTGTGGGGCGCGGTTCTGGTGCTGCTGAGCGGGGAGCACGCACGCTTCTGCCTGGGGGCGCGGGACCACCTGCAGCTCTCCTCGTCACACGCGGGGGCCCTGCGGGGCTGTTCGCGCCGTGGAGCCTCACGCCTGAGCCCCTGGCCGACGCCACGCGCTGGAGGTGGAGGCAGAGCACCGTGGTCCTCGTTCCCCGCCATGGGCGACGGAGGGCGAGAGGAATGGGTCGGTGCGGGCGCCTCCCCGGCGGCATTGACAAGCTCGGTGATGCGGTGGAGCCACTCGTCGTAGAGGTCGTCTGCCGAACGGTAGCGTAGGAGCTCCTGCGCCATCAGTAGTGCAGGCTGCTGGTAGACCGGCCCGCGGCGGACCAGCGAGGACGACGCCGCGGCCGGCGAAGGTGGCGGGGTCACCGTGCGGCCTTCACGCCGCACGGACAGCGGCAACGACGAGTCCTGCTGCTCGTGAACGGCTGGGTCTGTGGCCGCGTTGGCGACCGGCGAGTTGGGGCGGAGTGGCGCGCCGTTACCCGCGGGCGCCGTATGAGCGACGTTAGCGGCGCGGCGGGCGGCGCATGCTCGGCAAGTGTCCACCATGGTGGTGAAACGAGGTCGACGGAGAAGAGCGGAGCGAGGTCGTCGGAGAAGCGAGATTTCGACACACCCCCTACCTGGCACGCCAAATGTCGGATTCCGGGCTCCGCAAAACCCTTAAGATTCGAACACAGGGGCGTGACGAAGATATCTCCCACTACACGTCTACCTAGCGACTTGCTCTTCTCCTAGTGGTGGAAATGGAATGCAAGCAAGCAAACAAGTAGAGCACACAATAGTTTACCCAGGTTCAGGCCACCTTGCGGTGTAAAACCCTACGTCCTACTTTAGTGGATTGGCCTTGCGAGGGCTCCAGTATGAACAAGTACAGTGGTTTCCTGAGCTCAGGAGGCGAGCTCGAGAGGGGTGAGGAAGTGGATGTTCTTGCTCCTTTCCTATGCTAAGTCCCAATGGGTTGGTCCCTCCCCTATGCTAGGAACCCTAGCTACTTATATAGATGGCCAGGGTCCTCTTCCCCCGAAATGTTTAGGCAGGAAGGGAATCCCACAACGGCCATTTGAGCGGGAACACAAGGATGCTCCTATCCTGACAAAAGGTGGTCTTCTCCTGCAAAGAGGGCAGGCGGTGACGCGGTGGTGGGCTCGGCGATGACATCCTTCCTGCCGTCCTTGCAGTCTTCAGTCTTGTTGCACCAAAGGGGAAACCTTTGTCTCGCCCCTCGGGAACCTGCGCCTGCATGGTCTCCTTCGCACCGATATGGAAACTGCACCCGCTGGCGTGCGCTGGCGCCCGCTGGCATGGTTCGTCATGGCTTGCGTCACTGCATCCTCCTGAGGCAGTCCTTGCCTTGAGATCTCCGCCCTCCCGAAGCAGCCTAGCTGAGGCCACTCTTAGGAGAGGTCTTGGTTGCCCCTCTGGAGCAGCCTAGGTGAGGCCGCTCCCTGAGGAGGTCTTGGTCGTTCCCCTTGCTAGGGCTGGCCCTCTCGCGAGGGTCTTGAGCAGTTGGTCGATCAGCTAGGCCCTACCGGGCCGTACCAGGGACGCAACATGGGCCACAGACAGGCAAGTCTGGGTACCCTGGTTCCCAGTACGTCGACAGCCAGGGGCGTAACTCTTGATCTTCTCTAGATGGCCAAGCGAGCTGGCCCGCAGTGCGAAGCCGCCGAATACAAAGATCTGTCCAGGGAGAAAAGTCTTACCCTAGATTGCATCGCTATCGATGATTGAAGGAGCCATCAAGCCTAATGATGACGACACATAGGTACTCTCAATGAAAGCACCAATGTTGGTGTCAAAATCGGCGGATCTCGGGTAGGGGGTCCCGAACTGTGCGTCTAGGCGGATGGTAATAGGAGGCAGGGGACACGATGTTTTACCCAGGTTCGGGCCCTCTTGATGGAGGTAATACCCTATGTCCTGCTTGATTGTTCTTGATAATATGAGTAGTACAAGAGTAGATCTACCACGAGATCAGAGAGGCTAAACCCTAGAAGCTAGCCTATGGTATGATTGTTGTTGTTTGTCCTATGGACTAAACCCTCCGGTTTATATAGACACCGGAGGGGGCTAGGGTTACACAGAGTCGGTTACAAGGAAGGAGATCTGCATATCCGTATTGCCAAGCTAGCCTTCCACGCCAAGGAGAGTCCCATCCGGACACGGGACGAAGTCTTCAATCTTGTATCTTCATAGTCCAACAGTCCAGCCAAAGGATATAATCCGGCTGTCCAGATACCCCGTAATCCAGGACTCCCTCGCATCTTCTCTGACAAAACTCCGCTGCGACGAGGCGGAACCTTAGTGGAATCAATCTAGGGCTCTGGCAGAGCTGTTCTGCCGGGGAAACTTCCCTCCCAGAGGGGGAAATCATCGCCATCGTCATCACCAACGCTCCTCTCATCGGGAGAGGGTAATCTCCATCAACATCTTCATCAGCACCATCTCATCTCAAAACCCTAGTTCATCTCTTGTATCCAATTCTTGTCTCCAAGTCCGGGATTAGTGCTAGTAGGTTGCTAGTAGTGTTAATTACTCCTTGTAGTTGATGCTAGTTGGTTTAATTGGTGGAAGATCATATGTTTAGATCCTATATGCACATTAATACCCCTCTGATTATGAACATGTTTATGCTTTGTGAGTAGTTACTTTTGTTCCTGAGGACATGGGAGAAGTCTTGCTATTAGTAGTCATGTGAATTTGGTATTCGTTCGATATTTTGATGAGATGTATGTTGTCTCTCCTCTAGTGGTGTTATGTGAACGTCGACTACATGACACTTCACCATTGTTTGGGCCTAGAGGAAGGCATTGGGAAGTAATAAGTAGATGATGGGTTGCTAGAGTGACAGAAGCTTAAACCCTACTTTATGCGTTGCTTCGTAAGGGGCTGATTTGGATCCATATGTTTCATGCTATGGTTAGGTTTACCTTAATACTTTTGTTGTCTTTGTGGATTCTTGCAATAGAGGTTAATCATAAGTGGGATGCTTGTCCAAGTAAGGGCAGCACCCGAGCACCGGTCCACCCACATACCAAATTATCAGAGTACCAAACGCGAATCATATGAACGTGATGAAAACTAGCTTGACGATATTCTCCTCGGGAGCGCTTTACATCATATAAGAGTTTGTCCAGGCTTGTCCTTTGCTACAAAAGGATTGGGCCACCTTGCTGCACTTTATTTACTTTTGTTACTTGTTGCTCGTTACAAACTATCCTATCACAAAACTATCTGTTGCCACTTATTTCAGTACTTGCAGAGAATACCTTGCTGGAAACCGCTTAGCATTTCCTTCAGCTCCTCGTTGGGTTCGACACTCTTACTTATTGAATGGACTACGATAGATCCCCTATACTTGTGGGTCATCACCCTGCTATTATCCAAAATTGAGCAAGCAACAAAGCTTGGGGATGCCCCCGAGTGGCATCCCCTCTTTCTTCTAATGACCATCGGTATTTTACTCAAAGATATATTTTTATTCATCACATACTATGTGTTTTGCTTGGAGTGTCTTGTATGATATGAGTCTTTGGTTGTTTTATTTTGTGTTTTAAGTCTTGATTCATTGCTGGACACACCTATTTGAGAGAGCCAAAATTATGTCATGACTTGTTAGAATTGCTCTTTATGCTTCACTTAAATCTTTTATGTGCTATGGACTTGCTATAGTGCTCCACTTATATCTTTTTGAGCACGGTGTGCTTTATTATTTTTGAAGAAATTCTCTCTTGCTTCACTTAGATTTATTTGAGAGTTGTTAAAATTTTCAAGAAATTCTCTCTTGCTTCACTTAAATTAATTTGAGAGAAAGAAAAAGTTATGCTCATGATCTTCACTAATATTTTTTTGAGCTTATAAAAAGCAACATATGAAAATTAGTTCCAAAGTGATAGATATCCAAGAAGGATATAATAAAAACTTTCATGAAGATCATTGGACAAAATAAACTTGATTCTTAGTAATAGTTTTGAGATAGATGTGATATGTGAGTTATGTTGATGAGTAATTATGCTTTAGTAAGAATATTGGTGTTAAGGTTTGTGATTCCCTATGCAAGCATGAAAGTCAATAATTATGCAATGAAATTATATCCTACTTGTGGTGCATTATTCGGTGTTAATTATGCTTAATGCTCGCTTATGAGATTATTCGTTTCTTGGTTGGTTGCTTGTCGATCTTTTGCTAGCCTTGATTTTGCACGAAGTATGATCTCTACTTGTGCATCCAAAAACCTTTTAAACATTTTTGCCACATGAGTCCACTATATCTACCTATATGCGGTATTCCTTTGTCGTTCTAAGCAAATTAGTATGTTCCATCTCTAATTTTCAAAACAAACTTCTCTTTTGTGTGTTCGTTTCGCTCGCGGAGCGGTGAGGGTGGCTAATATTTTCCATGCTAGATGTGTTATTCTCACAATGAGTGTTTATTCACTTGTCATTGCACGAGAGTAAGGCAAAGGTATTAGGGATGCCCAGTCCCGAAATGAAAGATGAATTTATGTTATGTTGTCAAATAATAAATTCCTTGGAAAGTGTTGGTATGGAAGGCACCCGTCGATACGGTTAACCATGGAAAGTGAAAGTATGGTGGAAAAAGGAATAAACTTTATTTTCTATTTGGGAACCGCCTATGATATATCTAGCATGGAAAGTGTTGGGAACTCTAAGTCGTTTTCATTGGTGGGATGGATAAACCTCCCAAAATGTTTTTATCTCTAAATTTTTCGCTTTGAGTTCTGTCACCGCTACAAATCCCTACTTCCCTCTGCGACGGGCCATTCTTTTACTTTATGCAATTTTTATTTTGAATTTGAGTCTCCATCTTCTCTTACAAAAGCACCAACTAGGAGGCAATATGATCGTACTTGAGTATTGAGTGTAGCTAATATGCGAGTGTGTTTCATGAATGGATCAATGATTGAGCATGATGGGCTAGGGATAACTTATTTTAGCATTGATATTTTGAAAGACGTGGTTGCTTGTTGATATGATTGAGTATTTAAGTTATCATGTCAAAACTAGACTATTGCTTTGAATCACATAAAAGTCCAAATGTCCATGCTATAAAGAAAAGAATATGATATATGTTAGGCAGCATTCCACATCAAAAATTCTGTTTTTTATCACTTACCTACTCGAGGACGAGTAGGAGTTAAGCTTGGGGATGCTGATACATCTCCAACATATCTATATTTTTTTATTGTTCCATGCTGTTATATTATCAATCTTGGATGTTTTATAATCATTTTATATCATTTTTGGTACTAACCTATTGACATAGTGCCAAGTGCCAGTTGCTGTTTTTTGCATGTTTTTTACACCGGAGAAAACCAATACCAAACGGAGTCCAAATGCCATAAAACTTTACAGAGATTTTTTATGGACCAGAAGACACCTAATGGGCCCTGGCTGCGCCTGGGGGTGCTTCAAGGAGAGAACAACCCACCAGGGCGCGCCAGGAGGCCCAGGCGTGCCCTGGTGGGTTGTGCCCACCTTGGGTGCCCCCCGGAACGCCTGTTTGCTCTATAAATACCCCAATATTCCCCAAACCCTAGGGGAGTCAACGAAATATTGATCCAGCCGCCATAGACTCCAGAACTACCAGATCCAATCTAGACACCTTCTTAGATGGGGTTCACCACCTCCATTTGTGCCTCTCCGATGATGCGTGAGTAGTTCTTTGTAGACCTTCGGGGTCCGTAGTTAGTAGCTAGATGGCTTCCTCTCTCTTGTTTGATTCTCAATACAATGGTATTTTGGAGATCCATATGATTTAACTCTTTTTGCGGTGTGTTTGTTGGGATTAGATTAACTTTGAGTCTACGATCAGATCTATCTTTTTATATCCATGAAAGTATTTGAGTTTATTTGATATCTTTTATGCATGATTGCTTATAGCCTCATATTTCTTCTCCGATATTTGGGTTTTGTTTGGCCAACTTGATCTATTTATCTTGCAATGGGAAGAGGTTCTTTGTAGTGAGTTCGATCTTACGGTGCTTGATCCCAGTGACAGAAGGGGAACCGACACGTATGTATCGTTGCTACTAAGGATAAAATGATGGGGTCTATCTCTACATAGATACATCTTGTCTACATCATGTCATCATTCTTACTTTATTACTCCGTTTCCCCATGAACATAATACACTAGATGCATGCTGGATAGCGGTCGATGTGTGGAGTAATAGTAGTAGATGCATGCAGTAGTCGGTCTACTAATCTTGGACGTGATGCCTATATAATGATCATTGACTGGATATCGTCATGATTATTTGAATTTCTATCAATTTCCCAACAGTAATTTGTTTACCCACCATTTTCTATCTTTCTCGAGAGAAGCCACTAGTGAAACCTACGGCCCCCGGGTCTCTTTCTCATATTATTTGCCTTCACGATCTATTTTATTTGCCATTTATTTTCAGATCTATTAAACCAAAAATACAAAAATAATTTGGTGCACTTTATTTTATTTGCGATCTATTTATTCAATCTATTACAACTTTCTCCCGTCGACGCACCAATTTCTGGCGCCGTTACCCGGAAGGGATTGACAACCCCTTTAACACGTCGGGTTGCGAGTGGTTGTTATTTGTGTGCAGGGGATGTTTACGTTGTGTTGCTTGGTTCTCCTACTGGTTCGATAACCTTGGTTTCATCATTGAGGCAAATACCTATAGTCGATGTGCTGCATCATCCCTTCCTCTTTGGGGAAATACCGACGTATTCCTAGCCGACATCAAAGCTCAAGAAGTAGCATGAGTCCACGGAGGGCTCTACCCACGAAGGGTCCATGAAGAAGCAACCTTGTCTATTCCATAATGGCTTACGTCCATGAAGGACTAGCCTCACTCAGGCAGATCTTCACGAAGTAGGCGATCTCCTTGCCCTTACAAACTTCTTGGTTCAACTCCATAAGATCTTGGAGGCTCCCAAGTGACATCAAACAAATCTAGGAGATACCACGCTCCAAAAGCTAATAAATGGTGTTGTTAATGATGAACTCCTTGCTCTTGTACTTCAAATGATAGCCTCCCCAACACTCAATCACTCTCTCACATATTTGGCTTTGGTAGGAGAGGGGATTGAATGTAAAGCAACTTGGGAAGGCTAGAAATCAAGGTTCAAATGGTTGAAATGAAGTGGCTTGATCTCAACATATGAGTAGGTGGTTCTCTCTCAGAAAATGAGTAGTGGAAGTAGTGTTTCATTTTGATGGCTCTCTTTGAGAGTAAGTGGGGGTGTAGGGGTATATATAGGCTTCACGCATAAATCCAGCCTTTATAAGCTTTTGACCCAACTCGGTGACACTAGACCAAAATCTCGATGAGACCGACTAGTGTAAAAGATTTGAACGTTGGAGGTTTTAGTGAGACCGATCAGAACATCTCGGAGCGACTGAAGTGCAATGGCTAGGGCAAGACCTAGTTTTGGTAGTTCCGATCATTTCATCTCAGTAATTCCAAAATGAAGAATCTTCATCACAAAAACTTGGTCGCGTTATCTCGGTGAGACCAAGATCCATATCGATAAAACTGAAATGGTAGGGTTTGGCTTAGGCAGTGTGTGTGATCAACTCGGTGAGTCCGGGATAGAGTATTTTGGTGGGACCGAGATGACACTTTAGGGTTTTGGACAGATGTGATGTGAAGAAGTATCTGAGGATTTTTGGAGTAATATCACTAAGCACTTGAGCAATTGAGTCATGATCAAAACATTATCCCCTTTTAATAGTATTGTCTTTCCTATGGACTACACGTGATCATGGATCACTTAACCAAAAATGAAGTGTCTTGGAGCTTTGCCAATTCTTGTCCTTGGGATTTTGAAGGGGTCCACATCCTCATGTCCTTTTCATGCAACTGTTGTACTTATCTAAAATAGACTAGATAAAGGTGTTAGTCCAACAACATGTTTGTTGACATTAATTAACAAAACCACCAAGGGAGCAAATGTGCTTTCAATCTCCCCTTTTTAGTAATTGATGACAACTTACATCAAAGCTTCAAGTAGAAAATGCATCAATAGAAAATCATTAAAGCTTTGAAAGGAACATTTAACATGCATATGCTCCCCCTAGAAGTGTGCAACTGTTAAATGATGATAGCTTCTGGACTGTAGATGTACAACAATGAAGGGATTGTAACATGTCACATGTATCTTGGCTATATGCATCAGAGCAACATGATGAAAGTGAAGTACCCTCATGTCCATGATTCTTTCTTGCAAACAATATATGTAACAAGCAAGCGACCATCATGCATATACTTACCTTGAAATTCTTCATCAAGTTCCTGAAGAAATACACTTGAGAAAACATGATTAGATAACACAATATAACTTCTCCAAGAGAAAGACACAAGATCATCAAGACTACTAAGATTGGGATGACATGTAGAGAAGAGAGTATCACTAGGTGAATACTTCTTTCAGATGCAACCATGTCCCCAAAAGACCAAATAAGATTTCCGATAGAGTTCCAAAAGAGATTTTTCTCCCCTAACATGAACTTCCTCTCCCCTTGAATCTAGCATTGGATATTGGGAGTAGGTAGGGTGAGCCAAAATCAGAGCAACACTCAAAATTAGAGCAACAAAAACATGTTTCTCCCCTCTCAGAAACATGTAGAATTCTCTCCTCTTATAAAATGCCTCTCTCTCCCTTAGGGTATTCCTTTTGATATAGAAGAGATTGTAACAAGCTTTGATGTGCATCTCTCCCCCCTTTGAGACCAACTTCCAAGAAGGGTCTAGCTTCAAGGTTATTGGAGAAGTGGGTGTGGTCCTGGAGAAGAACAACTAGGCATGATGTAATTTTAGATACAGGCAGAGGGGAAAATCATTGAGTGGAACTGGAAATAAATAAGGATAATCTTGAGAAAAGATTCTTTTGGCAGTGAAATCAGTGACTCCGAGATGTATTGATCGATGAATTCGAGATAGGTACATCACAGAACGATCACATCAGTGGGTCCAAATTTTTCTGCTTCAGTTGTACCAATGAACCGATGTGTAGTGATAAATGCATTTGGTGTATCCGATGTCTTTCAAGTCGATGGGACCGATTTCAATGTAGAAAGAAAAATTTGCCAACTCAGCTCACTAGATAATGGGCTCTCACAAAGATTTTCAAGGAATTTGAATAGGATATCGAAGGAATTGACTAGAAGAAAAACTAGTAGAAGAAAGAAAGTGAAAAGTGTCTAGATGATGTTTTTTTTGAAAAGGGAAACAAAACACCCAAATGAAACAACAGAAGGAAACTAAGAAAGATACGAGGAACTTCATCTAGAAGGGGGTCGGTGACTAGGTCACCTATGTTAGAGTCTATTGACTTAGGATTCAAGTGAGGACACTTGATCATAGGCCATACTCATTGTTAAGCTCAAACTGGGGTTACCATTTTTCTTTTAAGCATTTAAATGTATTCACATCTTGTTGAGTTGCTTTGGCTCATGCCTTTGAGTAAAGCTTCTCTAAGACGTGAGGGCTTACATTGGGTTTTGGTATTGATGCCCATCATGTAGTTGAACTTGAGGTGGATGATCATGGAATGAAGTTGGGAGCAATCCTTTCATTTGTAGTTCATTTTCCTACATGGGTTATTTTTGCAAGGAACAACATATGTATCCAAATTGATAAGAGTGAAACATAGAGTCATATGTTGTCAAAGGATACGTTTGAGTTGTCTTGTTCCTTGGGCACACCAAAGGTCTAGATACTTGGTCCAACTTTGTTTACTCTAAATGGGAGTTTGAGAGCAAACTTATGGAATGATATAATATCCAGGTACCTACAAGGGGTTAGATGAAATACAAGGGAGCAATGTATCTAAGATATCAAATGATCATCATAAGAGAATTATCAAGGATTAGTCATGAAAGCTCATGCCATTGCATGCATACAAGTGAGTTTCTATTTTACGTTGGAGGCATTAATGAAATTCAGCTCACTTCTCAAGTGACAAAATATCTTCTCATCAAGAGATTTAGTGAAGGTATCCACCAATTGTTTGTCGATCTGTGAAGGAAATATGCCCTAGAGGCAATAATAAAGTTTTTATTTTATATTTCCTTATTCATGATAAAGGTTTATTATTCATGCTAGAATTGTATTGATCGTATACTTAAATACATGTGTGAATACATAAACAAATACCGTGTCCCTAGTGAGCCTCTACTAGACTAGCTCGTTGCTCAAAGATGGTTAAGGTTACCTAACCATAGACATGTGTTGTCATTTGATAACGGGATCACATCATTAGAAGAATGATGTGATGGACAAGACCCATCCGTTAGCTTAGCATGTTGATCGTTCAGTTTATTGCTATTGCTTTCTTAATGTCAAATACATACTCCTTCAACTATGAGATTATGCAATTCCCGGATACCGGAGGAATACCTTATGTGCTATCAAACGTCACAACATAACTGGGTGATCATAAAGATGCTCTACAGGTATCTCCGAAGGTGTTTGTTGAGTTGGCATGGATCGAGATTAGGATTTGTCACTCCGAGTATCGGAGATGTCTCTCTGGGCCCTCTCGGTAATACACATCATAAGAAGCCTTGCAAGCAAAGTGACTAATGAGTTAGTTGCAAGATGATGTATTACGGAACGAGTAAAGAGACTTGACGGTAACGATATTGAACTAGGTATGAAGATACCGATGATCGAATCTCGGGCAAGTAACATACCAATAGATAAAGGGAATTACGTATGTTGTCATAACGGTTCGACCAATAAAGATCTTCGTAGAATATGTTGGAACCAATATGGGCATCCAAGTTCCGCTATTGGTTATTGACCGAGGAGGTGTCTCAGTCATGTATACATAGTTCTCGAACCCGTAGGGTCCACACGCTTAACGTTCGTTGATGATACAATGTTATATGAGTTATATGATTTGGTGACTGAATGTTGTTCAGAGTCCTGGTGAGATCACAGAAATGATGAGGAGTCTCGACATGGTCGAGATGTAAATATTGATATATATAGGACGATGGTATTCAGACACCGAAAGTATTCGGAGTGTACCAGGTAGTCATCAGAGTACCAGAGGGGGTACCGGACACCCCCGGGAGGTTAGTGGGCATATTGGGCCATTAGAGGGGAGCACACCAGCCCATAAGGGGCTGGCGCAGCCCCCCCCCCCCCCCCCCCCCCCGTGGCAGCATCAGGAGTGTACCAGCCCACAAGGGGCTTTCCTTTCCCCCTCCGACAAATATGGCAGGGGGCGCGGCCAAGGGTAGGAGCCCAAGTAGGATTCAGACCTACTTGGGGCGCTCCTTGGCCTCTCCCCTATCCCTCGCACCTATATATATGTGAGAGGGGGTGCCTAGCACAACACAACATTGTCTTAGCCATGTGCGTTGCCCCCTCCACCGTTTACACCCCGGTCATATTTTTGTAGTGCTTAGGCGAAGCCCTGCGGAGATAACTTCACCATCACCATCACTGCTACTTCTTGAGCTTGCATTGGTTTTTCCCTTGAAGACGAAATGGTGATGTAGCAAAGTAGAGATAAGTATTTCCCTTAGTTAGAGAACCAAGGTATCAATCCAGTAGGAGGTACAAGCAAGTCTCCAATCTATTCACCTGCACAAACAATCAAACACTAGCACCCAACGCGATAAAGGGGTTGTCAATCCCTTCACGGTCAATTGCAATGGTGAGAACGTTACGGCCAAACCAAACCGATAATTCAACGAGAAATACAAAGATATCAAATCATGCATATAAGATGTCAGAGAAGATTCTAATAATATTCATAGATAATCTGATCATAAATCCACAATTCATCGGATCTCGACAAACACACTGCAAAAGAAGATTACATCGGATAGATCTCCAAGAACATTGAGGAGAACATGGTATTGAGAATCAAAGAGAGATAAGAAACCATCTAGCTACTAGCTATGGACCCGTAGGTCTGAGGTAAACTACTCATGCTTCATCGGAAGGGCAATAGGGTTGATGTAGATGCCCTCCGTGATCGAATCCCCCTCTGGCAGATCGCCGGAAAAGGCCCCAAGATGAGATCTCATAGGAACAGAAGGTTACGGCGGCGGGAAAGTGTTTTCGTGGATGCCTCTGAGGGTTTGGGAATATTCGGGAATTTATAGGCCGAAGAATAGGGTTAGAGGATCTCTGAGGGACCCACAAAGCAGGGGCGCGCCCTGCACCCTTGTCGTCGCCTCGGGACTCTTCTGACTTGGTTCTCAAGTCCTACGTGTGTCTTCTGGTCCAAGAAAAATCATTGTAATGTTTTATTCCATTTGGACTCCGTTTGATATTCCTTTTCTGTGAAACTTGAAAACAAGGAAAAAATAGAAACTGGCACTGGGCTATGGGTTAATAAGTTAATAATATAAAATAGCATATTAATGCATATAAAACATCCAAAATAGATAATATAATAGCATGGAACAATCAAAAGTTATAGATACGTTGGAGATGTATCAGCCACGACGCCATCGTGCTGCCGGAACTCATCCACTACCTCGTCGTCTTGCTGGATCAAGAAGGCGGAGGACGTCACCGAGCTGAACATGTGCTGAACGCGGAGGTGTCGTACATTCGGTACTCGGTCAATTGGATCGCGAAGAAGTTTGACTGCATCAACCACGTTACTGAGCACTTCTGCTTACGGTCTACGAGGGTACGTAGACATACTCTCCCCTCCCGTTGTTATGCATCCCCATGGATAGATCTTGCGTGTGCATAGAATTTTTTTGTTTTCCATGCAACATTTCCCAACAATATGAACATGCTAGAGGTCAATGTCACTGTCGGTGTCAAAACCGGCGGATCTCGGGTAGGGGGTCCCGAACTGTGCGTCTAGGCTGGATGGTAACAGGAGGCAGGGAACATGATGTTTTACCCAGGTTCAGGCCCTCTTGATGGAGGTAAAACCCTACGTCCTGCTTGATTAATATTGATGATATGGGTAGTACAAGAGTAGATCTACCACGAGATCAAGGAGGCTAAACCCTAGAAGCTAGCCTATGGTATGATTGTTGTATATGGAGTTGATCGCCTATGGACTACAACCCACTAGTTTATATAGACACCGGATAGGGTTAGGGTTACATAGAGTGGGTTACAATGGTGGGAGATCTTGAATATCCGCATCGCCAAGCTTGCCTTCCACGCCAAGGAAGGTCCCATCCAGACACGGGACGAAGTCTTCAATCTTGTATCTTCATAGTCCTGGAGTCCGGCCGAAGGTATAGTCCGGCTACCCGAACACCCCCTAATCCAAGACTCCCTCAGTAGCCCCTGAACCAGGCTTCAATGACGATGAGTCCGGCGCACAGATTGTTCGGCATTGCAAGGCGGGTTCTTCTCCAAATCTTGTGTACCTGTAGGAATAATGTCCTATTTTTGTAATGTAGTCCTCCTCGGCTTCCACGCCCAATAATGGTCGTCTTCCATGTGTCAAACGAATGTGAAAAGCCGGGGCATTTTTACATCCACGCCCCTAGCCGTATAAACGAGCCGCCTATTTAATGGGATGGGGATTTACGTTCGAACCACATCTTCTCCTTTCCGCGAGTTATCATCAGAGCGCTTCCAATAAAGGTCCATTCCAACATGACCAACCGTCGCAGCTCCTCCCCTCGCCCCTCCAGTCCCAAACCCGGGGACTGGGAGAGTTGCACCATCCTGCATAGCGAGTTAGTGTCGCTTCAGGCCAAGGGATTTCTCCCTCGGGCATACATGGTCCCGGTCCGAGCCGGTCTCACCACCGACAATGGCGGAAAACAAGCGGAGAGCACCCCCAATCCCTCTAAAGGAGAGCGGGTGTGCCTCGTCCCCTATCTAATAAGGGGACTGGGATTTCCAATTCATCCATTTCTCCACGGGCTTCTGGAGTTCTATGGCCTCCAGTTGCACAATCTCACGCCCGCCTCCGTATTGCATATTGCGGGTTTCGTCGCCCTTTGCGAGCTATTTTTAGGCGTTGAGGCTCATTTCGCGCTGTGGAATAGGTTATTCTGCCTGGTGCCCCGTTCTCAAGAGGGGTCTATATACCAAGTGGGCGGAGCCGAAGTATGGCGCATCGCCGGGACCGGATACCTATCCGGAACCCCAAAGAAGGCGTCCGAGGACTGGCCTTCAGAATGATTTTACATAGATGACGTCCCGCTGCCGGACCCTATCCGGGTCGGTCTCCCTGACTTCAACAGTGCTCCATTGAAGAAATGCTTGAGCTGGCGTGCGCGGAGATCTCAGAGAGAAAGCGACAGAGACGTCCTTTACCTGATGGGCCAGATAAGACTGTTGGCTCATTCCGGACTAACCATGATTGGAGTCATGGCCGCATGCATTATGCGAGGGGTGCAGCCGCTTCAATATAGAGGCCACCCCATGTGGGATTTCAACGGGGAGGATGACGCCACCCGTTACGGTCGTAAGGGGCCGGCCTCAGTTGCCGTTCTAGTAAAGATCATATCCTCTTTGTACAAGGGAGAAAAGGAGGAATTCCTCCGCATCAACCCGCAGGCCGGATTTACTATGTACGATCCTCCAAGTTGGGTAAGTGAACAATTGCGCTTGCCCGTTTGTTTTATACTCCCACGGTTAGATATGTAGTCTAACGACTTCAGTGCAGGAACTGCGACAGGAGGTAAAGGATATAAACAGCCGCCCTCCACAGCCCGAGGACCCAGAACGGTCCCTTGATCCGGACTCCGAAGAGGATCCGGACATATCGGTGGAGCTTATCGACGGGGTGTTCTATCAGCTAAGCAAGGACAATACCTTGGTAGCCATCATGGCTGATTACCCAGGGTTAATCCCGGCCTCCCAGGTGACAGAAACCGGAGTCTCATTCCCTTGAGGGAGATTCCACTCTCACGTATTCCAGTGTTTCTGATGACAACCATGTCTTGCAGGGGAGATTTCCGAGGCAGGAGGCCGAACCTGCGGCGGCTAGCCAACGAGGGGCCGCAGGGCCCTATGGGACAAAAAGGAATGCAGTCCGGACTGAGATGCCGGCGCAAAGGTATAGCGCACCCTCTGTTTCCCTGGTGTTATTCTGTCAGGGCATATTAACGTTCGTGTTATCTTCAGAACGAACAGACCTCGCCGGACTACATCCGGAGAGGTTGCCAATCGCGCCTCCACCAGCGAGGCTCCAACGTCTGGCCAGGAAGTAGAGGCGAGCACAAGGCGCGCACCGGACGCTCCTCCGACAGAGGATGCGGACAGGCTGTCTGCCACAAATTCTGAAGTGGAGAGTGCCATGAACCACAGGCGTCGCCGGACAGTTCTACGCGACGCTTGTTTCTCCCAAGAGGCTTTAGATGCCTTTAATTCGGGAGATGCATACCTCTGTGCCGCTCAAAATGGTTTAGCTAGAGCCACGGAGCAGTATGTAAAAGACATACGGGTAAGAAAATTTTGGTTAAACATATATATGCCAGTAGCCCCCGAGACTTGAAGCAGTTAGAGCAACTGATTTAAGGATCATTTAATATGCAGGTTCTTACAGAGAAGAATACTATACTGTCCCAGGAGCTGGAAAAGTGCAAGGCCCAACTAGAGGCCACACTAGCCGCAGCAGGGGAGCCCAAAAGACCCCCTCAGGTAAGATACACTTCGAAAGGTTAGTATTGTGCGGTGTGGGTGCAAATCTGACAAATCATATTGCAGATGGCGCTGGACTCGATCCGGACAAGCAACAACTCTTACGCCGGCTAAAGGCCGGTGAGAGTATATTGACAAAGGTGAGGCGAGAGAAGAATGATCTTCAAGATGCCAACACCAAGCTGGACATCGAACTTAAAGATGTTCGTGGCCAGCTGTCGGACTCCATGAAGGAGAATCAGCGGCTTCGATGCGGCATTTTTAGTAAGTGCTTGAACGAACTTCGAAAAAAAAAGTTCGGCGAGGAAGTCGACTAACAGAGTAATGTCTGTAGGTATGCTCACAGGTCGTCCTGCAGAGGAGATGCCCGGATCTACGGGTGACCTTCTTCCCGAACTCTTGCAACTGCACAAGCGAATTCGGCAGGCGATGCGGGGTATTGCCCAAGCCTTATGGCCTGCCCACTCCGTGCCCGAGGGCCTTGGAGAGCTTGCGGAGAAGCTAAAGGGAGCTCGGCGGCGCATCCGGTTGTGGAAGATATCGGCCTGCCGACAAGGCGCTAGGGAGGCCTGGGCCATGGTGAAGACCCGTTTTACAAAGTCTGACCCAAACCACATGGCCGAGGTCAGACCAGTGGGGCCTGACGGGAAGGAGATCCCTGTGAGCTTAGTATATGGCCAAGTAGAGTTGCCCGTGAAGTATTCCCAGCAGGACTGTAAATTAGACAGCCTGTTAGATGGTATAGAAGAGGAATACAATCAGTCAGAATGACTATGTAATTTTGAATTGACATGTGTAATGCCTTCTAGCCGGATTGTAGATCGTTTGTCGTTGCCGACCTTTTCGCTTCAACCTCGGGACCTGACCGTCCGGAGTGTGTCCGAATACCATAGCGGTTATATAAGAACCAGGGTATGCGTGGAGACCAGGCGTAGGGGTCATTAGTGCTTTATTAGACAAGTGCCCAACTAGTTATGTCATATTACATGGTTAGTAAGAAACATCTTCCAGAGAGAATAGTTCCATTAGGGGTTCCTTTCGCTGGGAGGCATGCCCTAAAGTGCATGTCCAGACTACGTGAAAAGACACAGAAAAAAAAGCATCTGGGGGCGCATAAAATGAGTAAAAAGATCATCTTTTATTTCACCGACCGAATATTCCCTTAAGAACGCTAGCTTTCGGCTTCACCCAGTCTGAGGTACACATCCGGCTGACCCGGCAGTAACAATCACAGAGGTGCTCCCTTTACTACCTAGCCGAACAATCGGGAACGTAGGGGTAAGCACAGGAGCCAGGCAACCCAGCTTGGCCAAAACTTAAGTCATATCGATGCATATAATGGTGAAGAAAAAGGTACATGCGGAAGTTTGATGCATGTGTTGGGCGTGAAGCCCGTATAAATAAGCTTCTGTTAAAGAAACCCCAGGTTTAATGAGCGCGAGTGGCGCATCACTAGATGAGCCTTTAAGGGCTATAAAAGAAAAGTGGGGAAGTAGAGAAATGTAAGACAGAAAAATGCAAAAAATGGACAGAGGAAGGAGACGAACACAGAGTCCGGCGCTAGGCATAGAATCTTCGGAGACGGGTGGCGTTCCACGGGTTCGGCTCGAGTCGGTTATCCGACGCATCTCGCAGGCGGTACACCCCACCAGTCAGGACTTGGTCGATTATGAATGGACCTTCCCACTTGGGCTTGAGTTTGTCCTTTTTCTTGTCTGACAGGTGTAGAACTAGTTCGCCAACATTGTAATTTTTGGCCCGTACTTCTCTGCTTTGATATCTTCGGGCCTGCTGTTGATAAAATGCGGAACGGGCTTTTGCCACGTCACGCTCCTCCTCCAAGGCGTCCAAGTTGTCCTGCCGATCGAGCTCGGCTTCTCTTTCTTCGTACATGCGCACTCTAGGTGAGTCATGAATTATGTCGCAGGGCAGAACTGCCTCTGCGCCGTACACCATAAAAAATGGTGTGTATCCGGTGGTGCGATTTGGCGTGGTCCGCAGCTCCCATAGCACAGAGTCGAGCTCCTCTACCCAGTGCGTGTTAGATTCCTTGAGGGACCGCACCAGTCTGGGTTTAATGCCGCTCATGATAAGACCATTTGCACGTTCGACCTGGCCGTTGGTTTGTGGGTGATAGACGGAAGCATAACTGAGCTTGATGCCCATGTTTTTGCACCAGAGTTTTACCTTGTCGGCGGTAAAGTTTGTACCGTTATCAGTTATGATGCTGTGGGGGATGCCATAACGGTGTACAACCCCGGATATGAAGTCTATCACAGGTCCGGATTCGGCCGTTTTAACAGGCTTGGCTTCTATCCATTTGGTGAATTTATCCGCCATGACCAGTAAGTATTTTTTCCTATCGGTCCCACCTTTAAGGGGTCCGACCATGTCAAGCCCCCAGACCGCAAAAGGCTAGGTGATGGGTATAGTTTGAGTGCGGTGGGTGGCATATGGCTTTGGTTGGCAAAAAGTTGGCAACCAGCGCATCATTGGACTAGGTCCTGAGCGTCTGCCCGGGCCGTCGGCCAATAAAAGCCGGTACGGAAAGCCTTGCTAACAAGGGACTGAGCAGCGGCGTGGTGACCACCGAGTCCGGCATGAATTTCAGCCAGAAGGTTCCGCCCTTCCTCTTCAGAGATGCACCTTTGAAGGACTCCGGTAGTGCTTTTCTTATAAAGCTCTCCCTCATGGACTCTATAGGCTTTAGATCGCCACACTATGCAACGGGCCTCGTTTTGGTCCTCCGGGAGTTCCTGCCTAGTAAGGTAGGCTAGGAATGGTTCTATCCACGGGGCGATAACCGCCATTATTACGTGGGCTGAAGGTGTAATTTCATTGGCAGAGCCTCCAATTGTGTCAGATTGTTCGGCGTCGAGTGGTGCGGCTGGGTCCGGGCTGTTATTTGTGGGTTCCCCCTCCCATGCTACGGATGGCTTGAACAATCTTTCCAAAAAGATGTTGGGGGGGACTGCATCGCGTTTTGCTCTGATGCATGCCAGGACGTCCGCTGCTTGATTGTTTTCTCGGGCTATATGGTGAAACTCCAGCCCTTCGAACCGAGCTGACATTTTTAGGACGGCGTTGCGGTAAGCTGCCATTTTTGGGTCCTTCGCGTCGAAGTCTCCATTTATTTGGGATATTGCAAGGTTTGAATCCCCGCGTACCTCTAGGCGCTGGATACCCATGGATACTGCTATCCGGAGACCATGTAGGAGGGCCTCATATTCGGCTGCATTGTTGGAATCCGTGTACATGATCTGGAGCACATATTGGACTGTGTCTCCTGTGGGGGTCGTCAGGACGACGCCAGCCCCCAGTCCGGCCAACATTTTGGAGCCGTCAAAATGCATAATCCAGTTTGAATATGTGCCGTACTCTTTAGGGAGCTCGGCCTCCGTCCATTCTGCGACGAAGTCGGCCAAAACTTGCGATTTAATAGCTCGCCGTGGCTTATAGGTTATATCGAACGGGAGAAGCTCGATGGCCCATTTTGCAATCCGGCCCATTGCATCGCGGTTGTTGATAATATCGTTGAGTGGTACTTCCGAGGCTACTGTTATGGAACACTCTTGAAAGTAGTGTCGTAGCTTCCGGGATGCCATGAATACCGCGTATGCAATCTTTTGATAATGCGGGTACCGTGATTTGCATGGAGTGAGGACAGTGGATACGTAGTAGACCGGCCTTTGAAGGGGGAATTTGTGTCCATCCGTTTCCCGCTCGACAACGAGCACTGCGCTGACAACTTGATGTGTTGCTGCAATGTACAATAACATTGGTTCGCCGGTGTTTGGCGCGGCTAGGACTGGGTTTGTTGCCAATATGGCTTTTATTTCATCAAGTCCAGCCGTGGCGGCATCCGTCCACTCGAAGTGTTCGGTGCACCGAAGGAGGCGATAGAGGGGTAGTGCCTTTTCCCCCAAGCGGGAGATGAAGCGGCTTAAAGCCGCCACGCATCCGGTTAATTTTTGTATTTGTTTGAGGTCCTTTGGGATATCCAATTGTGACAAAGCTCGGATCTTGGCTAGATTTGCTTCAATTCCTCTACCGGATACAATGAAGCCCAAGAGCTTTCCGGCTGGAACGCCGAAGACGCATTTTTCCGGATTGAGCTTGATGTCATATTTTCGGAGGTTATCGAATGCAAGCCTCAAGTCATCTACTAGAGATTCAACATGTCTTGATTTGACGACCACATCATCCACATACGCCTCCACTGTTTTGCCGATCTGGTTTGCCAGACATGTCTGGATCATGCGCTGATATGTTGCGCGGGCGTTTTTCAGCCCGAAGGGCATTGTGTTGAAGCAGAATGGGCCGTATGGTGTGATGAATGCTGTTGCGGCTTGGTCTGATTCTGCCATCTTGATTTGATGGTAACCGGAGTATGCGTCGAGGAAACACAACGAGTCGTGTCCTGCGGTGGCATTGATAATTTGATCGATACGGGGGAGGGGGAAGGGATCCTTTGGGCAAGCCTTGTTAAGGTCTTTAAAATCAACACACGGGCGCCAGGATTTGTCCTTCCTTGGTACCATCACCAGGTTTGCTAGCCAGTCCAGATGTTTTATGTCTCTAATGAATCCGGCCTCCAGTAGCTTGGCTAGCTCCTCTCCCATACCCTGTCTCTTGGGTTCGGAAAAACGCCGAAGGGCTTGTTTGACAGGTTTGAATCCTTTTAGGATATTTAAGCTGTGTTCGGCCAGCCTGCGTGGAATCCCTGGCATGTCTGAAGGGTGCCAGGCGAAAATGTCCCAGTTCTCTCGTAGGAACTCTCACAGTGCGGCGTCTACATCAGGGTTCAGTCATGCCCCGATGGAAGCTGTTTTATTGGGGTCCGTTGGATGGACCTGGAATTTGACTATTTCGTCAGCTGGGTTGAAGGATGTGGATTTGGATCTCTTGTCGAGTATCACATCATCCCTGTTAACCGTGGAGCGCAGCGCAGTCAGTTCCTCGGCCGCTAAGGCTTCGGATAGTGCCTCAAGGGCTAATGCGGCCGTCTTGTTTTTGGCGCGGAGTGCTATGTCCGGATCACTAGCTAGAGTGATAATTCCGTTCGGCCCGGGCATCTTAAGCTTCATGTACCCGTAATGGGGTATTGCTTGGAAGATTGTGAATGCTTCCCGCCCTAGTAAAGCGTGATATCCGCTTTTGAACGGGGCCACCTGAAACATGACTTCTTCGGACCTGTAATTATCCGGCGTGCCGAACACCACATCTAGTGTGATTTTTCCTGTGCAGCGCGCTTCCCGATTGGGGATTATTCCTCTAAAGGTTGTGCTGCTTCGCTCGACGCGGTTCCAGTCTATTTCCATTTTTTGAAGGGTTTCCTCATAAATGAGGTTCAGTCCGCTGCCTCCATCCATGAGCACCTTGGTGAGGCGAAAGCCGTCCACTATGGGACTGAGGACCAATGCGGCTGGTGCTCGGGCTGTTCGGGATCTAGGTTCATCACTTGCGTTGAAGGTAATGGCAGTGTCGCTCCATGGATTTATTGTTGCAACTTGATAGACTTCGGCGAGGCTGCGAGTGTTCTTTTTTGCACATTGTTTGATGCGAAAGTCTCGAAGACTGTGAGAACGGTACTGGTGTCCTTGGGATGGCTTTCTGCGGCCTCCGGAATTAAGAGGTCCTCCCCGATTTTGGCCACCTGCCAGAGTGTCCAACATGCTCTAAGGCTGTGAGTTGGTGTGGCGTCCTCTATAATGTGAATTCTACAGGGTCCATCAAGCCATCTTTTCAGTACGGTTCCATGCCCTGTAGAGGGTTTTGGATTTTCGGTGTTTATCCCGGGTGTCCTATGATACTGCACCCTCTTAGTTCGGACAGGATTACTATTCAAGGCCGGATTATCCCAAAAAATTATTTCGGTTTTCCAGGCGCTTTCCATCGCACAGTATTTTTGTACTATGGACGCCAAGTCAGCAAAGCGTGTGATATCACAACGACTTACAGCGTTAAGGAGTCCCTTGTCTGATCAATTACTGCAGAAAATTGAGATTGCATCTTCCTCGCAGCAATCCTTTATCCTGTTCATAACCAGGAGGAATCTGGCCCAGTAATGATGTACTGTTTCCTCGGGCCTCTGCCTGATTTGGGAGAGATCGCTTATGATCGGGTGGGCGGGTGTCGTTGAATCTGAAACCTCACCCAATCCAAGATTCGGAGGCCGAAGAGTTTCCGAACTCTGAAGTTCGGATTCTTGGATGTTGTCCAATGAATCTAGCCCGTTGCCTGATCCTAAGCTCAGGTCTTGAGTTACATCCTCCCCTCCGCGGGTATCCGGCTTGGAGGGGTCGGGAATTCAGATGTAGCTAGTCCTTAAAATAGATGAAGGGTGACTTGGGGAGAGTTAATTTCTCTTAGATCGGGTTTAAGCCCAACCTGGTCGTAATCCGTAGTGACCCCTAGGGCGGCGATGCGATCCAAGAGCTCGTTTACGGAAGAGAGCTCCATTGGATCTAGCTGCTCGACGAGCTCCGAGCTGACGTGTAGGTTGCTTTTGATGACCCGAGAGGTCACCGTCGGTGCAACAGCCGAACAGGCGGTCATGAGGAAACCACCTAGCCGGAGGGTTTGGCCGACAGCCAAGGCTCCCTTAACAACGGCGCCGTCTTTAAAGATGGGAGGAGGCATCCTTCCTGATTGTGATGGCATAGAGGAACTCTCAATGAAAGCACCAATGTCGGTGTCAAAACCGGCGGATCTCGGGTAGGGGGTCCCGAACTGTGCGTCTAGGCTGGATGGTAACAGGAGGCAGGGAACACGATGTTTTACCCAGGTTCGGGCCCTCTTGATGGAGGTAAAACCCTACGTCCTGCTTGATTAATATTGATGATATGGGTAGTACAAGAGTAGATCTACCACGAGATCAAGGAGGCTAAACCCTAGAAGCTAGCCTATGGTATGATTGTTGTATATGGAGTTGATCGCCTATGGACTACAACCCACTAGTTTATATAGACACCGGATAGGGTTAGGGTTACATAGAGTGGGTTACAATGGTGGGAGATCTTGAATATCCGCATCGCCAAGCTTGCCTTCCACGCCAAGGAAGGTCCCATCCGGACGCGGGACGAAGTCTTCAATCTTGTATCTTCATAGTCCTAGAGTCCGGCCGAAGGTATAGTCCGGCTACCCGAACACCCCCTAATCCAGGACTCCCTCAGTCACCTTTAGCAACATGATCTCGAATGCAATGGTGACGAACCTCAATATGCTTAGTTTGAGAATGTTGTGTGGGATTGTGCGCAATCTTAATAGCACTCTCATTGTCACATAGTAGCGGCACATGTTTCACATGTATCCCATAATCTTTGAGAGTTTGTGTCATCCATAGTAATTGAGCACAACACGATTCCGCTGCAATGTATTCCACTTTGGCGGTGGATAGAGATACCGAATTTTGTTTCTTGGAGGACCAAGACACAAGAGATCTACCAAGAATTTTACATGTATACAAAGTGGATTTTCTATCAACCTTGTTGTCGGTGTCAAAATCGGCGGATCTCGGGTAGGGGGTCCCGAACTGTGCATCTACGGCTAATGGTAACAATAGGCGGGGGACACAATGTTTACCCAGGTTCGGGCCCTCTTGATGGAGGAAATACCCTATTTCCTGCTTGATTAATCTTGATGATATGAGTATTACAAGAGTTGATCTACCACGAGATCGTAGAGGCTAAACCCTAGAAGCTAGCCTATGATTATGATTGTTTTTGTCCTACGGACTAAACCCTCCAGTTATTATAGACAGGGGGGCTAGGGTTACACAGAGTTGGTTACAGAGAAGTATATCTACATATCCGAATCGCCAAGCTTGCCTTCCATGCAAAGGAGAGTCCCACCCGAACACGGGACGAAGTCTTCAAACTTTTATCTTCATAGTCCAACAGTCCAGCCAAAGTATATAGTCCGGCTGTCCAAGGACCCCCTAATCCAGGGCTCCCTCAGTAGCCCCTGAACCAGGCTTCAATGACGATGAGTCCGGCGTGCAGATTGTCTTCGGCATTGCAAGGCGGATTCCTTCTCCTAATACTCCATAGAAGATTTTGGACACAAGGACTGTGTCCGGCTCTATAAAACAAATTCCACATATCACCGTAGAGAGTATAATATTCCACAAATCTAATCTGCTGACAACTTTTCACAACGTGACATCCTGCCGTGGTCCGGTCATTACGAACCGTTTTTCCCAGCCTGCCACTGCACGTGTTGTGAGACGGTTTTATTGGCACGTCTTGTCGAAGCAGAGATCGTGTTCCCCTTATCATGGGATTCTCATCAATACGGGTGTGGGTAACCCAATCATGCTTGTTAGTATGACTCCTCGATTTTAGGCATGTTCCAAACGGCCAAGCGGAGAACGCTTGATATTCACCCTCTTTAAAAAGGGGCCAAGGCCTGTCCTTTTCTTCTCACGCTCGATCCTTCCCTTCCCCCACCTCGAGTTCCAACACCCAAGGCTCAAACTAAGCGCTTCGGACCTTCAACCATGTTCGGATCCAACCTTCAAGGTTGGTGGATGGCATCCTCTGTCACAAAGGAGGACATCAAGAAGCTAAGGCAAGCCAGGTATCTGACCGCCAAAATCCCGCACATGATGCCTGCTCAAGGGCAGGTCATCCCCACTCCCGAACCCAACGAGAGTGTCGTATTTGTTTCCCACTTCCTCCGAGGGCTAGGCTTTAGTCTTGATCCCTTTGTTAGAGGGCTTATGTTCTATTACGGGCTCGATTTCCACAATCTAGCTCCAGATTCCATCCTTCACATCTCGTCGTTTATCGTTGTGTGTGAGGCCTTCCTCCACAGCACCCCACACTTCGGCTTATGGCTCAAGACCTTCAATGTGAAGCCGAAGACGATCGATGGGAGACACGCAGAATGCGGAGGTGCCATAATAAGCAAAGGCACCTATGCTCTATGGCCAAAGGGTTCCTTTCCGGAGGTGTCCAACTTATGGCAGCGGGAGTGGTTTTACATCACAGCTCCCCGAGGCACAAAGTGAGCAGCTGCCCCCGCCTTCCGCTCGGGCCCCCCCGCTACAACTGGCATCATGGGTCAACAAGGGGCTGGACTGGGGGGCATGTTAATGACGTGCTGACATTGCAAAGTCGCATCCAAGATCTCCTCAAGAGGGATGTCAGTCTTGTCAAGGTAATGCAAGTTATGCTAGTTCGTCCGGTCCTGCCATGCCAACGTCGATCTCTCCGTATGTGGGAGTTCAACCCGGAAGGACATCGAACTATTCAGCAATTCTTCGGCGTGACGCTCGAAGAGATGTATGGATTGTTCTTCGGATCACGAATAAAGTGTCCGGACACCACCGAGGATGTGGGTCTCAACTGCAACCGTCTAGATACCCACGTAAGTAATTTTGCGGCCGAACATGCTATCTTTTTATTTGTCACAACATCATTCTGAAAAAAATTGCTCTCGGCCAAGACTGGATAAGAAAGGCGGAGAGGATCAGGTGGTCGGCCCCCCTTCCCGAAGGCTCACCGGATCCTGTACTAGCCAGGATGCTTGAGCACGCACCTTATCAAGTGCCATCAGGGGAAGATAAAGGGAGGAATAAAGAAACCGAAAGCGGGCTTCACACATTACTCATCCAAACTGGGGGAATTAGTGTCTCTACGAACGAGGATAATCGGGGAGAAGAATCTAGAATCCCCTCTCCCCAAGGAAGGAAAAGGATCGCCTCTGAAGACTTGGAAACGAAGGTTTCCAAATGAGGGAAGAAACCTTCGCCAGGGGGCCCTACCTCGGAGGGCGTCCTTACCGCACAACGCTCGCAAGGGGGCCAACCCATCACCGAGCTGTAAGTGAACAAGAGTACTTTGGTAAATATATCCTGCTTTATCTCCGAGGACAATAACCGAGACATATATCTTGTAGTCCGGCTCGTAGCCCTTCCCGATAGAGTTCATCTTCGGGGGATCTTCTTCCGGAGATGATGGAGAGCGAAACGCCTTCCCCTGTCTCCCCGCCTCCTGGGGTGGATGACCCTGAGGTGTCATCACGGAGGACTTATCCTGATCCGCCAAGGCCAGAAGGTAACCCTTCGGCACCCCGAAGTCTGGAGTATTCGGCTCCTAAGGAGAGCAACAGAAAGAGTCCGGGACTGTCCGGTGCACAATCGGATGCACTGATGGGTCTTTTGGAGCAAGCGGCTATCTCAGAGGCGTGTCGTACTTTAATGGGTACGATGGTTGAGAGGATTTCATCCGCCAAAAGTGGGTTGCATGAAGCTTTTACGAGCCTGCTAAGAGGCTTTGAGGTACGCAAAGTAATATATATATATATATATATATATATTGACGATACCGCACACGCTAGGCGTGCTCTATACAGATAGTAGCCCCTGAGACTCTGGTTGCTGTCCAGAGGTGGCAAACAGAGGATCATAGTCCCAGGTAATGATCGCGCTGCTTTCATGTGTAGGCGGCTGAGGGTTCGGTGGTTGGCCGGACTGCTGAGTTTGCCGGACTAAGGCGGCAGCTTGACGCGGCAGATGCCGACATTGCACTTGTGAACAAGTGGCTTGACGAGGCACAGGGTATGTATTTTCAGGTGGTCAACAAGTATTAAGAGGAGCATGATGCTAGTATCTATAATATGCTGTGACTGCAGATGGAGCTGCCGCCGTGGAGACCCTTCGGGCGGAACTTGCCTGAGCCAAGGAACAAGCCAGGAGAAGTGATGCGGCCGCCCTAAAGGCGGCCGAAGAGTTAAGAGCCGAACAAGCTGCTCATCGCCAAAGCAAAGATAAAATAGCCAAGATGGCTGTTGAGTTGAAAGATGCCGCCGGCCGATATGAGCTTCTTGAAAAGGAAAGCCAAGCGAAAGCGTCTGACCTGGAGAAAGCCGTGGAAGCAGCCAAGGAAACCCGCTCTAAAATCAGAACGGCGAAGGAGGAGCTCCGTCAAGCCGGAGATATCACGGCTGGGAAGCCCTTTTTGTTGCGGATGAAGTTCGGCGATCCGAGGTATGCCCCTCTGGATCAATTATGGAGTGTTGCAGACGCGTACTTGGACTTGGCAATGACTGCTGCTAATGCGACTGAGTTTTTCAAAGATCAGAAAGATCATGAAGTGTAAAGGTTGTTATGGTCGCAGTTCAGTGCTCCAACGCGTCCGCTGCTGTTAAATGAACAAATGGCCGAGTGGGCCGAGCTCCATAGGTTGTCCGGACTTGCCATGAGGTCTGTCGTGGATCATCTTTGGCCGAAAGGACCAAGGCCAAATAGTTATTTTGGTTTAGTGCAATGATTCCTTGGTGCTGCGCCGCATATCGATGATGTAAAGAGGTCGGCGTGCATAGAGGGTGCGTGGATGGCTCTTTCCCGTGTTAAGACATACTGGGCAGAGATGGAGGCCACCGCTATTGCAACCCGGGATTCGGCCGTAGGCCAGGTCTCGGCCGAGCACTATTTTGAAGAAGTCCTAGAAGGTGCTCGTTTAATAGAGGCTCAGTGCTCGAAGAGTATCATGTTCGAGTGACATGTATCCCAATTGTAAAAACAATGCTATTTGGATTATAAAGGTTGTGTTTATACTTTTGCCTGAAAGTATTATGATGCCTCTTGTGCGGCCGTTTATGTATGTATATAACCTGAAAGTTTGCATTCGTCGGCTTCATCCCCCACGCATATAATGCGGGGGTGTTCAGAAAAGCGCGTATTCACACTTGACCCAACGTCTTGGTCCATTAAGGAGGTGATAGCGCGTCGAACAAGGCAATCGGTCTATATAGCTTTAACACTTTCACTTAGCCATAGGAGTTTTACGGTGGGGCTACTATATAGCCCCTGGTACTTCCGCGCTCATCCGAATACGGTGCGCGTACATACATGACTGGGAAACTAGTCCTTCGTTAATGCGGAGGAATCGCGAAGGTTCCGCTGAGTCATCGAGTGGTTGACCAGTCTCACGCTTTATCATGACAGTCAGTTTTCGGCTTTCTCTACTGAGGTGCTCATCCAGATGAACCAGGGCACAATCGCAGTAGTTCTCCCGGTGCCACCTTAGCCGA
This sequence comes from Triticum urartu, assembly GCF_003073215.2. Classification (NCBI taxonomy): domain Eukaryota; kingdom Viridiplantae; phylum Streptophyta; class Magnoliopsida; order Poales; family Poaceae; genus Triticum; species Triticum urartu. The sequence continues at coordinate 144,114,851 of NC_053023.1, forward strand.
TAGAGCGGAACATAAGGTAGCAAAACATGGGAGCCGGGCAAACCCAACTATTGACCAAAGACATGATTCGGAGCTGATGCATATAAGGCCAAACTCGCTACGCCGAACACTCACTAAGGTATTCGGACTTTACAACATATATTGGGCTGAGTAGTGCCCTCGATAATGAGCCCTGAATTTCTAGGTACTTGCATTAGTCTGACGTGACGAAATGCCAATAACGCTAGCATCCCTTTCTGTTGTGTTGAGTATCCGGAGGGAGTGAAGCAACAAGAGACAATAAAAAAGGTTTACACGGGGTCTTAATCTAAAAAGAAGCCTTTGAGCGGGGCCCTGCTGCACGTTTGCGCATGTGTCTCCATTGTGCCGTATCCTGGAAGGGTGTAGCACGATGATCATCTGTAAAAGAGAAAAACCCAGGTGAAAGTCTTCGTGTGAAAAATTGGTTATTCTTAATCAACAATTAAAATGCAATCTAAATAGGGTCAAACCGAAATGTAGCCCTTTTTACATGCGGGAAGCCCCTAGCACCACCTATGGGGGTATATCCATCGACCCAATCTCAGGTTTATCCGAGCTTTTACAGCTAGTGGTGCGCCGGACTCGTCTAACCGTGTCCGCGGTCTTGATGACCGATCATTTATTCTGGTTGGAGAGGCCATTCAGTGATTGGCTGCTAGAGCCGCCACATATTCCTCCATACGTAAGGAACACTCTGTGTTTCCGCTAACTATGATGATGCCACATGGACCGGGCATCTTAAGCTTAAGATAAGCGAAATGCGGTACTGCATTAAAACGAGCGAAGGTTATTCTTCCGAGTAGTGCATGATGGCCGCTTCGGAACGGAGCGATGTCGAAGGTTAATTCTTCGCTTCGGAAGTTGTCGGGAGAACCGAATACAACCTCTAGTACTAGAGAGCCCGTGCAGCGGGCCTCTGGGCTTGGTATTACTCCTTTAAAGGTAGTATTGCTTTGGCTGATTCCTGTCGGATCTATCCCCATTTTGCGGAAGGTGTCCTGATATATCAGATTAAGACTACTACCGCCTGATACGTCTCCAACATATCTATAATTTTTTGATTGCTCCATGCTATATTATCTACTGTTTTGGGCAATATTGGGCTCTATTTTCCACTTTTATATTATTTTTGGGACTAACCTATTAACCGGAGGCCCAGCCCAGATTTGTTGTTTTATGCCTATTTCAGTGTTTCGAGGAAAAGGAATATCAAACGGAGTCGAAATGGAACGAAATCAACTAGATTAGTTATTTTGGAAGGAAACCTACCAGATAGACTTGGACCCTACGTCAGAAGAAGAAGGAGGAGCTCACGAGGGTAGGGGGCGCGCCCACCCCCCTGGGGCGTGCCCCCTGCCTCGTGGCCACCCCTTCAGTCCACTGACGTACTCCTTTCACCCATATATACCCACGTATCCTAAAACTTCCAGAACGGAGAATAGATCAGGAGTTCCGCCGCCAGAAGCCTCCGTAGCCACCGAAAGCCAATCTAGACCCGTTCCGGCACCCTGCCGGAGGGGGCAATCCCTCTTCGGTGGCCATCTTCATCATCCCGGTGCTCTCCATGATGAGGAGGGAGTAGTTCTCCCTCGGGGCTGAGGGTATGTACCAGTAGCTATGTGTTTGATCTCTCTCTCTCGTGTTCTTGAGGTGATATGATCTTGATGTATCGCGAGCTTTGCTATTATATTTGGATCCTATGATGTTTCTTCCCCCCTCTACACTCTTGTAATGAATTGAGTTTCCCCTTTGAAGTTATCTTATCGGATTGAGTCTTTAAAGATTTGAGAACACTTGATGTATGTCTTGTCGTGGATATCTGTGGTGACAATGGGATTTCACGTGATTCACTTTCTGTATGTTTTGGTGACCAACTTGCGAGTTCCGCCCATGAACCTATGCATAGGGGTTGGCACACGTTCTCGTCGTGATTCTCCGGTAGAACTTTGGGGCACTCTTTGAGGTTCTATGTGTTGGTTGAATAGATGAATCTGAGATTGTGTGATGCATATCGTATAATCATACCCGGATACTTGAGGTGACATTGGAGTATCTAGGTGACATTAGGGTTTTGGTTGATTTGTGTCTTAAGGTGTTATTCTAGTACGAACTCTAGGGCTGTTTGTGACACTTATAGGAATAGCCCAACGGATTGATTGGAAAGAATAACTTTGAGGTGGTTTCGTACCCTACCATAATCTCTTTGTTCGTTCTCCGCTATTAGTGACTTTGGAGTGACTCTTTGTTGCATGTTGAGGGATAGTTATGTGATCCAATTATGTTATCATTATTGAGGGAACTTACACTAGCGAAAGTATGAACCCTAGGCCTTGTTTCCTAGCATTGCAATACCGTTTACGCTCACTTTTATCATTCGTTACCTTGCTGTTTTTATTATTTCAGATTACAAATACCTTTATCTTACTATCCATATACCACTTGTTTCACCATCTCTTCGCCGAACTAGTGCACCTATACAATTTACCATTGTATTGGGTGTGTTGGGGACACAAGAGACTCTTTGTTATTTGGTTGCAGGGTTGCTTGAGAGAGACCATCTTCATCCTACGCCTCCTACGGATTGATAAACCTTAGGTCATCCACTTGAGGGAAATTTGCTACTGTCCTACAAACCTCTGCACTTGGAGGCCCAACAACGTCTTACAAGAAGAAGGTTGTGTAGTAGACATCAGCTATTTTCTGGCGCCGTTGCTGGGGAGGTGAGTGCTTGAAGGTATATCTTTACATTTTGCAATCGAGTCTTTTAGTTTCTTGTTTTATCACTAGTTTAGTTTATAAAAGAAAACTATAAAAAAATGGAATTGAGTTTGTCTCATACGCTTCATCTTTTTAATATCTTTCGTGAGTATGATGGAAAGGAAAATTGTGCTCAAGTACTAGAAGAAGAAATCTATAAAATGTTTGGCACTAAATCTTTGAATGATGAGCATGATTTCAATGTTGTTAGTATGAATTCTTTGAATACCCATGATGCTAATGATGATTGCACTAGTTATGATGAAAATGCCTCCTATAAACATGTCAATTTTTGTGGAGTGCATGTTTGCAAGTACACACCAAATAGGGAAGATAGATATTGCAAGAGGCATAAGTACTTAGAAACTAAATTGTTGCAAGAAAGTCTTGATGATTGTGCTCAAAAATTCAACATTTTTCGCGCCCCTTGTGAACTTTCCAATGAACATGGTCATTTAAATCTCCAATGCAAATTGTTTCATGACTGAATCGTATCCAAAAATTGTGATAATTTGATTACCCTTGAGCATCATAAAGAGCTTAGTCTTCTTTTGGGGTATGAGGAAATGAAACGTATAGCTGAGGGTATTCCAAAGTTTAATCTTGATAAAGTTCTTCATTTTGATCTAGAGAAAATTTATATGTATTATGCGGTGAATTGCATTGAAAATCCTTATATTGCCAACTACATAAAGAAAAGAAAACAAATAGAAGATGAAGAGAATACTAATGAAAGGGAAGAGACTTCCCAATATCCTCCTATTATTTCTTATGATGAATCAGGTAACGAGGAGGAGCCTCCTATTCAACCAATCTCATTAATAAGGAGCTCCGAAAAGAGGATTGAACCCACACATGATGTGGTGAAGAAGAAGAAAAGAAAAAAGAAGAGAGGTAAAAAGATATCTCTCCCAAATAATGATGCTCCTATTACTATTGTTCCTCATGAAAATATAATTGAGGAAGATAATGATACTTCTTATGATCTTGAAAATCTTTTTGGCACTTGCTTGGAAGAATATGATAATTGCTATACTATTGGTGCTATCTATACTATTAATGATGAGAGTGATTATGCTTATGATATGAAAAGGCCCAAGCTTGGGGATGTTATGTTTGATGAAGATGATGTTTTTGAGAATATATTTACTGCAATTAATGTTTGTCCCAAGCTTGTGGATGCTACGCTTAATGAAGATGATATTTTTAGTCTCCCAAGTTTTGATATGCAAGTTTATAATGATGATAGCATGCCTCCTACTTATGATGATTATTGTGATGATACTTATGCTATAAAAAGTATGATTATATAAAACTTTTCATGCTTATTTCTATGAACATTACTCTTTTAATGTGGAAGCAATTTATAGTATTCGAGTCTCTTATGATACTCCCGCTATTATCCATGAGAAGAATTTTGCTTATGTGGAGAGTAATAAAATTTATATGCTTGTAGATCATGAAAAGAATGCTTTAGGTGCTGGTTATATTGTTGAATTCATTCATGATGCTACTGAAAATTATTATGAGAGAGGAATATATGCTTGTAGGAGTTGCAATAATATCAAGTTTCCTCTCTATGTGCTTAAAGTTTTGAAGTTATGCTTGTTTTACCTTCCTATGCAAGTTGATTCTTGTTCCCATAAGTTGTTTGCTCACAAAATCCCTATGCATAGGAAGTGGGTTAGACTTAAATGTGCTAGTCATATTCTTCATGATGCTCTCTTTATATTTCAATTCTTATCTTTTATGTGAGCATCATTGAAATCATCATGCCTAGCTAGGGGCGTCAAACGATAGCGCTTGTTGGGAGGCAACCCAACTTTATTCTTGTTCTTTGATTTTTGCTCCTGTTTAGTAATAAATAATTCATATAGCCTCTATTTATATGTGGTTTTATGCTTTTAATTAGTGTTTGTGCCAAGTAGAACCTTTGGGAAGACTTTGGGAAAGTCTTGTTGATCATGCTGTCAAAAACAGAAACTTTAGCGCTCACGAGAATTGCTGCCATTTCTATTTGGAGAGTGATATTTAGTTAATTCTTTTTGCAGATGATTAATAGATAAATTACTCAGGTCCAGAAATTTATTTGAGAATTTTATGAGTTCCAGAAGTATATGTTTGATCCAGATTACTATAGACTGTTCTGTTTTTGACAGATTCTGTTTTTCGTGTGTTGTTTGCTTATTTTGATGAATCTATGGCTAGTAAAATAGTTTATAAACCATAGAGAAGTTGTAATACAGTAGGATTAACACCAATATAAATAAAGAATGAGTTCATTACAGTACCTTGAAGTGGTGTTTTGTTTTCTTTCGCTAACGGAGCTTACGAGTTTTCTGTTAAGTTTTGTGTTGTGAAGTTTTCAAGTTTTGGGTAAGGATTCGATGGACTATGGAATAAGGAGTGGCAAGAGCCTAAGCTTGGGGATTCCCAGGGCACCCCAAGGTAATATTCAAGGACAACAAATAGCCTAAGCTTGGGGATGCCCCAGAAGGCATCCCCTGTTTCGTCTTCGTTCATCGGTAACTTTACTTGGAGCTATATTTTTATTCGCCACATGATATGTGTTTTGCTTGGAGCGTCAATTTATTTTGTTAGGATTTGCTTGCTGTTATTTAGAACAATGTTATGCATCTTTTATTTCAATAAAAGTGGCATTGATAGCCTTTACTATGCCTATTTTAGAAGTCCACATATTGCTGTTTGAAAACAGAAAGTTTACCGTTGTTGCAATAATTCCCTAGAAAAGTCAGAATGTGATAAAATGTTGAAACCTTTTGCATATTAAGCTCTGATAAATTTACTACAGTGGGAATTTTATTTCATAATTTTTGGAGTTAGTGAAGTATGGATTGCTGGGGAACGTAGTAATTTCAAAAAAAATCCTACGCACACGCAAGATCATGGTGATGCATAGCAACGAGAGGGGAGAGTGTTGTCTACGTACCCTCGTAGACCGAAGCGGAAGCATTGACGCAACGTAGAGGAAGTAGTCGTACGTCTTCCCGATCCAACCGATCCAAGCACCGTTACTCCGGCACCTCCGAGTTCCTGGCACACGTTCAGCTCGATGACGTTCCCCGGGCTCCGATCCAGCAAAGCTTCGGGGAGGAGTTCCGTCAGCACGACGGCGTGGTGACGATCTTGATGTTCAACCGTCGCAGGGCTTCGCCTAAGCACCGCTACAATATGACCGAGGTGGAATATGGTGGAGGGGGGCACCGCACACGGCTAAGGAACGATCACGAAGATCAACTTGTGTGTCCTAGGGTGCCCCCCTGCCCCCGTATATAAAGGAGCCAAGGGGAGGGGGCGGCCGGCCAAGGAGGGCGCGCCAAGGGGGAGTCCTACTCCCACCGGGAGTAGGACTACCTTCTTTCCTAGTTGGAGAAGGAGAAGTGGGAAAGAGGAGGAAGAGGGAAAGGAAAGGGGGGGCGTCGCCCCCCTCTCCTTATCCTATTCGGAGTAGGGAGGGAAGGGCGCGCGGCCACCTCTTGTCTCCTTTCCTCTTCTCCCTTAGGGCCCATGTAGGCCCAATAACCCCCGGGGGGGTTCCGGTAACCCCCCGGTACTCCGGTAAAATCCTGATTTCACCCGGAACGATTCCGATATCCAAATATAGGCTTCCAATATATTGATCTTTATGTCTCGACCATTTCGAGACTCCTCGTCATGTCCGTGATCACATCCGGGACTCTGAACTAACTTCGGTACATCAAAACTCATAAACTCATAATATAACTGTCATCGAAACCTTAAGCGTGCGGACCCTACGGGTTCGAGAACAATGTAGACATGACCGAGACACGTCTCTGGTCAATAACCAATAGCGGAACCTGGATGCTCATATTGGCTCCTACATATTCTACGAAGATCTTTATCGGTCAGACCGCATAACAACATACGTTGTTCCCTTTGTCATCGGTATGTTACTTGCCCAAGATTTGATCGTCGGTATCTCAATACCTAGTTCAATCTCGTTACCGGCAAGTCTCTTTACTCGTTTCGTAATACGCCATCTTGCAACTAACTCATTAGTTGTAATGCTTGCAAGGCTTATGTGATGTGCATTACCGAGAGGGCCCAGAGATACCTCTCCGAACAATCGGAGTGACAAAACCTAATCTCGAAATACGCCAACCCAACATGTACCTTGGAGACACCTGTAGTACTCCTTTATAATCACCCAGTTACGTTGTGACGTTTGGTAGTACCCCAAAGTGTTCCTCCGGTAAACGGGAGTTGCATAATCTCATAGTCATAGGAACATGTATAAGTCATGAAGAAAGCAATAGCAACATACTAAACGATCGGGTGCTAAGCTAATGGAATGGGTCATGTCAATCACATCATTCTCCTAATGATGTGATCCCATTAATCAAATGACAACACATTTCTATGGTTAGGAAACATAACCATCTTCGATTAACGAGCTAGTCAAGTAGAGGCATACTCGTGACGTTTGGTTTGTCTATGTATTCACACAAGTATTACGTTTCCGGATAATACAATTCTAGCATGAATAATAAACATTTATCATGATATAAGGAAATAAAATAATAACATTATTATTGCCTCTAGGGCATATTTCCTTCAATCTCCCACTTGCACTAGAGTCAATAATCTAGATTACACAGTAATGATTCTAACACCCATGGAGCTTTGGTGCTGATCATGTTTTGCTCGTGGAAGAGGCTTAGTCAATGGGTCTGCTACATTCAGATCCGTATGTATCTTGCAAATCTCTATGTCTCCCACCTGGACTAAATCCCGGATGGAATTGAAGCGTCTCTTGATGTGCTTGGTTCTCTTGTGAAATCTAGATTCCTTTGCCAAGGCAATTGCACCAGTATTGTCACAAAAGATTTTCATTGGACCCGATGCACTAGGTATGACACCTAGATCGGATATGAACTCCTTCATCCAGACTCCTTCGTTTGCTACTTCCGAAGCAGCTATGTACTCCGCTTCACATGTAGATCCAGCCACAACGCTTTGTTTAGAACTGCACCAACTAACAGCTCCACCGTTTAATGTAAACACGTATCCGGTTTGCGATTTAGAATCGTTCGGATCAGTGTCAAAGCTTGCATCAACGTAACCATTTACGATGAGCTCTTTGTCACCTCCACATATGAGAAACATATCCTTAGTCCTTTTCAGGTATTTCAGGATGTTCTTGACCGCTATCCAGTGATCCACTCCTGGATTACTTTGGTACCTCCCTGCTAGACTTATAGCAAGGCACACATCAGGTCTGGTACACAGCATTGCATACATGATAGAGCCTATGGCTGAAGCATAGGGAACATCTTTCATTTTCTCTCTATCTTCTGCATTGGTCGGACTTTGAGTCTTACTCAATTTCACACCTTGTAACACAGGCAAGAATCCTTTCTTTGCTTGATCCATTTTGAACTTTTTCAAAACTTTGTCAAGGTATGTGCTTTGTGAAAGTCCAATTAAGCGTCTTGATCTGTCTCTATAGATCTTAATGCCCAATATGTAAGCAGCTTCACCGAGGTCTTTCATTGAAAAACTCTTATTCAAGTATCCCTTTATCCTATCTAGAAATTCTATATCAGTTCCAATTACTAATATGTCATCTACATATAATACCAGAAATGCTACAGAGCTCCCACTCACTTTCTTGTAAATACAGGCTTCTCCAAAAGTCTGTATAAAACCAAATGCTTTGATCACACTATCAAAGCGTTTATTCCAACTCCGAGAGGCTTGCACCAATCCATAAATGGATCGCTCGAGCTTGCACACTTTGTTAGTTCCCTTTAGATCGACAAAACCTTCCGGCTGCATCATATACAACTCTTCTTGCAGAAATCCATTCAGGAATGTATTTTTGACATCCATTTGCCAAATTTCATAATCATAAAATGCGGCAATTGCTAACATGATTCGGACAGACTTAAGCATCGCTACGGGTGAGAAGGTCTCATCGTAGTCAGTCCCTTGAACTTGCCGAAAACCTTTTACGACAAGTCAAGCTTTGTAGACAGTAACATTACCGTCAGCGTTAGTCTTCTTCTTGAAGATCCATTTATTCTCAATCGCTTGCCGATCATTGGGCAAGTCAACCAAAGTCCATACTTTGTTCTCATACATGGATCCCATCTCAGATTTCATGGCTTCAAGCCATTTTGCTGAATCTGGGCTCACCATCGCTTCTTCATAGTTCGTAGGTTCATCATGATCTAGTAGCATGACTTCCAGAACAGGATTACCATACCACTCTGGCGCGAATCTTACTCTGGTTGATCTACGAGGTTCAGTAGAATCTTGTTCTGAAGTTTCATGATCATTATCATTAGCTTCCTCACTAATTGGTGTAGGTGTCACAGAAACTGGTTTCTGTGATGTACTACTTTCCAATAAGGGAGTAGGTACAGTTACCTCGTCAAGTTCTACTTTCCTCCCACTCACTTCTTTCGAGAGAAACTCCTTCTCCAGAAAGTTTCCGAATTTAGCAACAAAAGTCTTGCCTTCGGATCTGTGATAGAAGGTGTATCCAATAGTTTCCTTTGGATATCCTATGAAGACACATTTCTCTGATTTAGGTTCGAGCTTATCAGGCTGAAGCTTTTTCACATAAGCATTGCAACCCCAAACTTGCAGAAATGACAACTTTGGTTTCTTGCCAAACCACAGTTCATAAGGCGTCGTCTCAACGGATTTTGATGGTGCCCTATTTAACGTGAATGCGGCCGTCTCTAGAGCATATCCCCAAAAATGATAGCGATAAATCGGTAAGAGACATCATAGATCGTACCATATCTAGTAAAGTACGGTTACGACGTTCGGACACACCATTACGCTGTGGTGTTCCGGGTGGCGTGAGTTGCGAAACTATTCCACATTGTTTCAAATGTACACCAAACTCGTAACTCAAATATTCTCCTCCACGATCTGATCGTAGGAATTTTATTTTCTTGTTACGATGAATTTCAACTTCACTCTGAAATTCTTTGAACTTTTCAAACGTTTCAGACTTATGTTTCATTAAGTAGATATACCCATATCTGCTTAAGTCATCTGTGAAGGTGAGAAAATAACGATATCCGCCACGAGCCTCAACATTCATCGGACCACATACATCTGTATGTATGATTTCCAACAAATCTGTTGCTCTCTCCATACTACCGGAGAATGGTGTTTTTGTCATCTTACCCATAAGGCACGGTCGCAAGTACCAAGTGATTCATAATCAAGTGGTTCCAAAAGCCCATCAGTATGGAGTTTCTTCATGCGCTTTACACCGATATGACCCAAACGGCAGTGCCACAAATAAGTTGCACTATCATTATCAACTCTGCATCTTTTGGCTTCAACATTATGAATATGTGTGTCACTACTATCGAGATTTAATAAGAATAGACCACTCTTTAAGGGTGCATGACCATAAAAGATATTACTCATATAAATAGAACAACCATTATTCTCTGATTTAAATGAATAACTGTCTCGCATCAAACAAGATCCAGATATAATGTTCATGCTTAACGCTGGCACCTAATAACAATTATTTAGGTCTAATACTAATCCCGAAGGTAGATGTAGAGGTAGCGTGCCGACTGCGATCACATCGATTTTGGAACCATTTCCCACGCGCATCGTCACCTCGTCCTTAGCCAATCTTTGCCTAATCCGTAGTCCCTGTTTCGAGTTGCAAATATTAGCAACAGAACCAGTATCAAATACCCAGGTGCTACTGCGAGCATTAGTAAGGTACACATCAATAACATGTATATCACATATACCTTTGTTCACCTTGCCATCCTTCTTATCCGCCAAATACTTGGGGCAGTTCCGCTTCCAGTGACCAGTCTGCTTGTAGTAGAAGCACTCTGTTTCAGGCTTAGGTCTAGGTTCGGGTTTCTTCTCTTGAGTAGCAACTTGCTTGCTGTTCTTTTTGAATTTCCCCTTCTTCTTCCCTTTGCCCTTTTTCTTGAAACTAGTGGTCTTATTGAACATCAACACTTGATGCTCCTTCTTGATTTCTACCTCCGCAGCTTTCAGCATTGTGAAGAGCTCGGGAATAGTCTTATTCATCCCTTGCATATTATAGTTCATCATGAAGCTCTTGTAGCTTGGTGGCAGTGATTGGAGAATTCTGTCAATGACGCAATCATCTGGAAGATTAACTCCCAATTGAATCAAGTGATTATTATACCCAGGCATTTTGAGTATATGCTCACTGACAGAACTGTTCTCCTCCATCTTGCAGCTATAGAACTTATTGGAGACTTCATATCTCACAATCCGGGCATTTGCTTGAAATATTAACTTCAACTCCTGGAACATCTCATATGCTCCATGACGTTCAAAACGTCGTTGAAGTCCCGATTCTAAGCTGTAAAGCATGGCACACTGAACTATCGAGTAGTCATCAGCTTTGCTCTGCCAGACGTTCATAACATCTGGTGTTGCTCCAGCAGCAGGCCTGGCACCCAGCGGTGCTTCCAGGACGTAATTCTTCTGTGCAGCAATGAGGATAATCCTCAAGTTACGGACCCAGTCCGTGTAATTGCTACCATCATCTTTCAACTTTGCTTTCTCAAGGAACGCATTAAAATTCAACGAAACAACAGCACGGGCCATCTATCTACAATCAAACATAAACAAGCAAGATACTATCAGGTACTAAGTTCATGATAAATTTAGGTTCAATTAATCATATTACTAAAGAACTCCCACATAGATAGACATCCCTCTAATCCTCTAAGTGATTACGTGATCCAAATCAACTAAACCATGTCCGATCATCACGTGAGATGGAGTAGTTTCATTGGTGAACATCACTATGTTGATCATATCCACTATATGATTCACGCTCGACCTTTCGGTCTCTGTGTTCTGAGGCCATATCTGTATATGCTTGGCTCGTCAAGTATAACCTGAGTATTCTGCGTGTGCAACTGTTTTGCACCCGTTGTATTTGAACGTAGAGCCTATCACACCCGATCATCACGTGGTGTCTCAGCACGAAGAACTTTCGCAACGGTGCATACTCAGGGAGAACACTTCTTGATAATTAATGAGAGATCATCTTGAAATGCTACCGTCAATCAAAGCAAGATAAGATGCATAAAAGATAAACATCACATGCAATCAATATAAGTATATGATATGGCCATCATCATCTTGTGCTTGTGATCTCCATCTTCGAAGCACCGTCGTGATCACCATCGTTACCGGCGCGACACCTTGATCACCATCGTAGCATCGTTGTCGTCTCGCCAATTCTATGCTTCCACGACTATCGCTATCGTTTAGTGATAAAGTAAAGCATTATAGCGCAATTGCATTGCATACAATAAATCGACAACCATATGGCTCCTGCCAGTTGCAGATAACTTGGTTACAAAACATGATCATCTCATACAATAAAATTCAGCATCATGTCTTGACCATATCACATCACAACATGCCCTGCAAAAACAAGTTAGACGTCCTCTACTTTGTTGTTGCAAGTTTTACGTGGCTGCTACGGGCTTAAGCAAGAACCAATCTTACCTACACATCAAAACCACAACGATAGTTTGTCAAGTTGGTGCTGTTTTAACCTTCGCAAGGACCGGGCGTAGCCACACTCGGTTCAACTAAAGTTGGAGAAACTGTCACCCGCTAGCCACCTTTGTGCAAAGCACGTCGGGAGAACCGGTCTCGCGTAAGCGTACGCGTAATGTCGGTCCGGGCTGCTTCGTCCAACAATACCACCGAACCAAAGTATGACATGCTGGTAAGCAGTATGACTTATATCGCCCACAACTCACTTGTTTTCTACTCGTGCATATAACATCAACACATAAAACCTAGGCTTGGATGCCACTGTTGGGGAACGTAGTAATTTCAAAAAAAATCCTACGCACACGCAAGATCATGGTGATGCATAGCAATGAGAGGGGAGAGTGTTGTCTACGTACCCTTGTAGACGAAGCGGAAGCGTTGACGCAACGTAGAGGAAGTAGTCGTGCGTCTTCCCGATCCAACCGATCCAAGCACCGTTACTCCGGCACCTCCGAGTTCTTGGCACACATTTAGCTCGATGACGTTCCACGGGCTCTGATCCAGCAAAGCTTCGGGGAGGAGTTCCGTCAGCACGACGGCGTGGTGACAATCTTGATGTTCAACCGTCGCAGGGCTTCGCCTAAGCACCACTACAATATGACCGAGGTGGAATATGGTGGAGGGGGGCACCGCACACGGCTAAGGAACGATCATGAAGATCAACTTGTGTGTCCTAGGGTGCCCCCCTACCCCCGTATATAAAGGATCCAAGGGGAGGGGGCGGCCAGCCAAGGAGGGCGCGCCAAGGGGGAGTCCTACTCCCACCGGGAGTAGGACTCCCTTCTTTCCAAGTTGGAGAAGGAGAAGTGGGAAAGAGGAGGAAGAGGGAAAGGAAAGGGGGGGCGCCGCCCCCCTCTCCTTGTCCTATTCGGACTAGGGAGGGGAGGGGCGCGCGGCCACCTCCTGTCTCGTTTCCTCTTCTCCCTTAGGGCCCATGTAGGCCCAATAACCCCCGGGGGGGGTTCCGGTAACCCCCCCGGTACTCCGGTAAAATCCCGATTTCACCCGGAACGATTCCGATATCCAAATATAGGCTTCCAATATATTGATCTTTATTTCTCGACCATTTCAAGACTCCTCGTCATGTCCGTGATCACATCCGGGACTCCGAACTAACTTCGGTACATCAAAACTCATAAACTCATAATATAACTGTCATCGAAACCTTAAGCGTGCGGACCCTACGGGTTCGAGAACAATGTAGACATGACCGAGGCACGTCTCCGGTCAATAACCAATAGCAGAACCTGGATGCTCATATTGGCTCCTACATATTCTACGAAGATCTTTATCGGTCAGACCGCATAACAACATACGTTGTTCCCTTTGTCATCGGTATGTTACTTGCCCAAGATTTGATCGTCGGTATCTCAATACCTAGTTCAATCTCGTTACCGGCAAGTCTCTTTACTCGTTTCGTAATACGCCATCTTGCAACTAACTCATTAGTTGTAATGCTTGCAAGGCTTATGTGATGTGCATTACCGAGAGGGCCCAGAGATACCTCTCCGACAATCGGAGTGACAAATCCTAATCTCGAAATACGCCAACCCAACATTCACCTTTGGAGACACCTGTAGAGCTCCTTTATAATCACCCAGTTACGTTGTGACGTTTGGTAGCACACAAAGTGTTCCTCCGGTAAACGGGAGTTGCATAATCTCATAGTCATAGGAACATGTATAAGTCATGAAGAAAGCAATAGCAACATACTAAACGATCGGGTGCTAAGCTAATTGAATGGGTCATGTCAATCACATCATTCTCCTAATGATGTGATCCCATTAATCAAATGACAACACATTTCTATGGTTAGGAAACATAACCATCTTCGATTAACGAGCTAGTCAAGTAGAGGCATACTAGTGACGTTTGGTTTGTCTATGTATTCACACAAGTATTAGATTTCCGGATAATACAATTCTAGCATGAATAATAAACATTTATCATGATATAAGGAAATAAAATAATAACATTATTATTGCCTCTAGGGCATATTTCCTTCATGGATGTTGCAGCATTCTTTACAGACTATCCTATTTAGGCAGATTGCTATTATGTTTGCATTGTTTGCATATGTTTGCTTCTTTAATGATTCTATCTGAGGATAGGACTATTAAATATGCATAGGAATTTAGTATGTGATGTTGGATAATAATTTTAGTGATTTGCTACAGTAGAGTATGATAAGGTTTTTGTAATGGTTTATACTAACTTATCTCACGAGTCCTTGTTGAGTTTTGTGTGGATGAAGCTTTTTAGATTTAGGGAGACCGTGATATGAGAGGAATTAAGGAGACACAAAAGCTAAATCTTGGGGATGCCCAAGGCACCCCAAGATAATATTTCAAGAAGTCTCAAGCGTCTAAGCTTGGGGATGCCCCGGTTGGCATCCCACCTTTCTTCTTCAACAACTATCGGTTAGTTTCGGTTGATCCTAAGTTTTTTCTTCTTCACATGATGTTTGCTATTCTTAGATGTCATTTTATTTTGCTTTGCTTTCTGTTTGAATAGAGTACCAAGATCTGAAATTATTAAATGTTAGAGAGACTTCACATAGTTGCATAATTATTCGACTACTCATTGATCTTCACTTATATCTTTCGGAGTAGTTTGTCATTTGCTCTAGTGCTTCACTTATATCTTTTAGAGCATGGTCGTAGTTTTATTTTGAAGAAATAGATGAACTCTCATGCTTCACTTAGATTATTTTGAGAGTCTTAATAGCATGGTAATTTGCTTAAAATCCTAATATGCTAGGTATACAAGATTAATAATAAAATTCTCTTATGAGTGTGTTGAATACTATGAGAAGTTTGATACTTGATAATTGTTTTGAGATATGGAGATGGTGATATTAGAGTCATGCTAGTTGAGTAGTTGTGAATTTGAGAAATACTTGTGTTGAAGTTTGTGATTCTCGTAGCATGCACGTATGGTGAACCATTATGTGATGAAGTTGGAGCATGGTTTATTTATTGATTTTCTTCCTTATGAGTGGCGGTCGGGGAAGAGCGATGGTCTTTTCCTACCAATCTATCCCCCTAGGAGCATGCGTGTAATACTTTGCTTTGATAACTTGTAGATTTTTGCAATAAGTATATGAGTTCTTTATGACTAATGTTGAGTCCATGGATTATATGCACTCTCACCCTTCCACCATTGCTAGCCTCTCTAGTACCGTGCAACTTTCGCCGGTACCATAAACCCACCATATACCTTCCTCAAAACAGCCACCATACCTACCTATTATGGCATTTCCATAGCCATTCCGAGATATATTGCCATGCAACTTTCCACCGTTCCATTTATTATGGCACGCTCCATCATTGTCATATTGCTAGCATGATCATGTAGATGACATTGTATTTGTGGCAAAGCCACCATTCATAATTCTTTCATACATGTCACTCATGAGTCGTTGCACATCCCAGTACACCGCCGGAGGCATTCATATAGAGTCATATTTTGTTCTAAGTATCGAGTTGTAAGTAAATAAAAGTGTGATGATCATCATTATTAGAGCATTGTCCCAGTGAGGAAAGGATGATGGAGACTATGATTCCCCCACAAGTCGGGATGAGACTCCGGACGAAAAATAAATAAAAGAGGCCAAAGAAGCCCAAATAAAAAAAAAGAGAAAAGAGGCCATAAAAAATAGAAGTCCCACATAAAAAAATATAAAAATAAAAAAATGAGAGAAAAAGAGAGAAGGGACAATGCTACTATCCTTTTACCACACTTGTGCTTCAAAGTAGCACCATGATCTTCATGATAGAGAGTCTCCTATGTTGTCACTTTCATATACTAGTGGGAATCTTTCATTATAGAACTTGGCTTGTATATTCCAATGACGGGCTTCCTCAAAATGCCCTAGGTCTTCGTGACCAAGCGAGTTGGATGCACACCCACTAGTTTCTTTTGTTGAGCTTTCATACACTTATAGCTCTAGTGCATCCATTGCATGGCAATCCCTACTCACTCACATTGATATCTATTGATGGGCATCTCCATAGCCCGTTGATACGCCTAGTCGATGTGAGCCTATCTTCTCCCTTTTTGTCTTCTCCACAACCACCATTCTATTCCACCTATAGTGCTATGTCCATGGCTCACGCTCATGTATTGCGTGAAGATTGAAAAAGTTTGAGAACATTAAAAGTATGAAACAATTGCTTGGCTTGTCATCGGGGTCGTGCATGATTTAAATATTTTGTGTGGTGAAGATAGAGCATAGCCAGACTATATTATTTTGTAGGGATAACTTTCTTTGGCCATGTTATTTTGAGAAGACATGATTGCTTAGTTAGTATGCTTGAAGTATTATTATTTTTATGTCAAAATGAACTTTTGTCTTGAATCTTTCGGATCTGAATATTCATATCACAAGTAAGAAGAATTACATTGAAATTATGCCAACTAGCACTCCGCATCAAAAATTCTGTTTTTATCATTTACCTAATCGAGGACGAGCAGGAATTAAGCTTGGGGATGCTGATACGTCTCCAACGTATCTATAATTTTTGATTGCTCCATGCTATATTATCTACTGTTTTGGGCAATATTGGGCTTTATTTTCCACTTTTATATTATTTTTGGGACTAACCTATTAACCGGAAGCCCAGCCCAGATTTGTTGTTTTATGCCTATTTCAGTGTTTCGAGGAAAAGGAATATCGTCGAAACGGAACGAAATCAACTGGAGAAGTTATTTTTGGAAGGAAACCTACCGGATAGACTTGGACCCTATGTCAGAAGATGAAGGAGGAGCTCACGAGGGTAGGGGCGCGCCCACCCCCCTGGGGCGTGCCCCCTGCCTCGTGGCCACCCCTTCGGTCCACCGACGTACTCCTTTCACCCATATATACCCACGTATCCTAAAACTTCCAGAACGGAGAATAGATCGGGAGTTCCGCTTCCAGAAGCCTCCGTAGCCACCGAAAGCCAATCTAGACCCGTTCCGGCACCCTGCCGGAGGGGGCAATCCCTCTTCGGTGGCCATCTTCATCATCCCGGTGCTCTCCATGACGAGGAGGGAGTAGTTCTCCCTCGGGGCTGAGGGTATGTACCAGTAGCTATGTGTTTGATCTCTCTCTCTCGTGTTCTTGAGGTGATATGATCTTGATGTATCGCGAGCTTTGCTATTATATTTGGATCCTATGATGTTTCTTCCCCCCTCTACTCTCTTGTAATGAATTGAGTTTCCCCTTTGAAGTTATCTTATCGGATTGAGTCTTTAAAGATTTGAGAACACTTGATGTATGTCTTGTCGTGGATATCTGTGGTGACAATGGGATTTCACGTGATTCACTTTCTGTATGTTTTGGTGACCAACTTGCGAGTTCCGCCCATGAACCTATGCATAGGGGTTGGCACACGTTCTCGTCGTGATTCTCCGGTAGAACTTTGGGGCACTCTTTGAGGTCCTTTGTGTTGGTTGAATAGATGAATCTGAGATTGTGTGATGCATATCGTATAATCATACCCACGGATACTTGAGGTGACATTGGAGTATCTAGGTGACATTAGGGTTTTGGTTGATTTGT